>NW_010434035.1:460-28733 GCF_000710305.1 Buceros rhinoceros silvestris | reverse complement strand
CAGCAGATGTATAATCGATAGCAAACAAGAACTGGAAGTGAATGGAGAAGTGTGACTGGTGTATGAAGAGACAAAATGTGATTTGTAGAGTGATGTTTCAGGCAGATCTTTGGTTTAACAAATCTTTTAGTTATTTCTAGCTTTGTCTTACTTGATGTGTGTTAATCATAGTGACAAACCAGTCAAAGGAGGAATGACAGAAAGTCTCTGGTCTGCATTACCATGCCTTTGAGCTGTAGTTTTCAAATGTATATGGGGTAATGAAATAAGAATACTTTCTGGGTGATTGTTTTGGGTTTGTGTTTGTTTTTGTTTTTTTATTAAGAGGACCAAAACAACAGATGCAGATTTACCAAGGAAACTTAAGAGATTCCTCTGATGTGATTTGTGCGCCTCTTCATTAGGCAATGTGAAAGTAGTCGCATTCAGCCTTAAAGCACTTTAGCCAAAAAACCACTCCTTGCTCCAGGATAAAAACAGAGCTTTCAAGAAGGCAAACAAATTATATCTGAATATTCCAGTCTCGAGTTATTCAGAAAAGCTCCCGTATGCCACTAACAAAGATAAGATGTGTAAAACAGCCAGTAAATTCTGCTATACAAAAAGTGATTTCTGCATAAATTGAGTAGAGGAAACTCAGAAGATATTTATGTACCTGTTGCTATGAAGTTAAAAACTAATAGTTACTGCTTGCATGTTTCATGCAATAATAATAATAATTGATAATAAATTTTTTTAAATCTCCTTTCTAACTCATAAGGAGAAATTGAAACATGGAAGAGCAAATTCATAAACAAGCAGGATAACTGGAACTCAGACAGTACTCTTGAGTAAAAAAAGAAAATAGTCAAATGAACTTACTGAAGTATGGATGCCAATTACTTCCTTGTTAAGGCTAATATGAGGGCTGCTAAAGGTGAGATATTTTATAGTAGTGCTGTCACAGAGGTGATGGTCTAAGAATACAAGCAAGATAATCTTGAAGGGAAGGAGAATATTGTTACACCTGCTGCTTCAGGGTACGTGTGTGTGGAAAAGCATCAGACAAGATTTCAGTTTGAAAGCCACAAATCCTTCTGTTCTCTGAAAAAGACTGTGCTGGAAATGTGGTAGATCGTATTTTAGTTTCTGGTACTGGGTGGTAGTAGTATTTGGCATTCAGCTGACCTCATGTAAATAGACTAGCTGTACAGGAGGAAGAGAAGAACATTCTGGCCCTCTTTGGTCTCTCTTCTGAGAAAACCAACGACACTTCCAGATATGGTGGTGGATTTTATGTGTACGTGAGATACAAACACCTGTTTATTTTCCGTGAAGTAGTAAGTCACCAGATGGTAAAGGTTTTTATCCATTCTGCTCTAGCTGGATTTGTACCAGTAAGTTGGAGGTGAAAGGTACCATATGGTACTGTTAATCCCTGAAGCATTCATTATTCCTAAAATAATTTTCAACACCTTTTAGTGTTGACATCTCCCTTTCATTAATGTTCATGCTTATTTATGTGGACAATGTCCAGATGAAGTGTAACTCCGAGTATTTGGGTTTATGCGAGTGTTCCTGAGACTCAGTGCCAACTAGAAAATTAATTGTCCTTGGATAGCGAGTTGGGGGCTTATGTGAAGTGAGTTGCTCCGTCTTGTTGCAGTCTCCAGTGGTTATGGACTGTCACTGGCAGCCTCAAGCAGAGAGGCAAACTGCAAATAAGTGTGATAATTCAGGAAGTGATATGTGTTCTGGTGGATAATATCTAAGTCAAAAATGCTTTATTGTGAATGATGGCCAGTGCTTATTGCCATCGTTAATATAATGAGAATGAGACTGTTTTGATGTTCTGGGAGTGGGGCTTATTGAAGATACAGGGAGGATATTAAAGATTGGATCTGGATGCCTGCCTGAGTGGGTGGCAGTTTTGGAAAGAGATGCTAAGGAAAAAAACCAATGTTGAAGGAGTTTACCTAGTCCGTAAGATTTCAAGACTGGCCCCTGATCAACTCTGGAGCCGTAGAACACACTAAGGGATTCAATGGCTGGATGTTCTTCAGGCTAGTTAAGTGTCCAGAGGGAGATGTTCAGCCAGCTTTCTGCAGAAAGCATCCTGATGGCAATACACTGCCTCTAGAATGGATTGAACTCTGTTTAATTTGATTGTAAGGGGGCAGTATGTTTAACATGACTGCATCGCCACTGAAACAGCTTCTGCTTCAGTACAGATATCACAATTGTAGGTGAAAAACACTAATTAGTGCTTGAATTAAGGCTGTTTGGCTGAACAGCTCTGTCTTCTGAGGAATGGTTTATATTATAAATGCATGTCAATAAATACATTTATTCTATAAAGAAACAGAACCAGAAGCTTTCAATCTCTAGAGACACCTTGCAGCAGATTTTTCAGAAATGAGTTAATAGCTGAGTTGACAAGTTGCTTGTTAAAAGTGATGATAGATTTAAGCATTCCACCATGTTTTTCAGAAATAATTTCAAAGCAAGCAAAATGTCAAAGCTGATGATGACTTTTTGAATAGGACTGCATTTATTCAAACTTTCTTTAAGATGCAAAGATTGTCCCAGTAGTTAATGTCTTCTGCAGAGCAGTCAGTTATGGAACCAGTTTTGATAGTAAGCTATGCGGAGACCTGTCCTCGGATCCTGAAACCAGAGAAAGTGTTTGTCTTTGTGATTCTGTCTGCTCAGGAGCCACTGGAAAATGTCAGTTATGCAGCTGCTCTTTCAGTGTTACCATCCTTAGCAGTGGGCAGTTCCCTGCACGCTTCCAGCCTGCCCTGTTTGGAGAACCAGCACAGTGTTGTGAGTATGCCAGCAGCAAGCACTCACAAATATGTGGCACCCACCAAGGCTAGCACACCGCAGCCAAAGTGAACTGCCTATAGTCGCTGGGGGAGTGGGCTTGGCCTCCCTATTCACGGGAAGGTAAGGATAGGGCTCTTGCTGAGAGGACACCTGCTGATAATGGTGGTGCAATGAAGAGGGAGATACTGGCTGCCCCTGTGGGACTATCCTTTCCAGGCTAGCAACTGCCAGCTGCTCCAGCAGCTGCTGCCTCCAGCCCAGTTTTCCAGAGCTCTCTTGCTGATCAAGGCAGTGGATCAGCACTGATCAAGCTGTGACTTGTGTTGTCCTGCGCGCTCCCCTGCTACAGGCCTGGAGCCAGATTTGCTATGCACAGATTAGCTCAGTGCTGGACGCAGCCTGAGTGGCCTCCTAGTCCATGTAGAATAGCTTACCAAAGAAGGCAAATTAACCTACGCTGAACTTCAGTCTGTGCTACCCTGCACATGATCCTTACTTGTGGACCACTGGCCCGAACCCAAGCTAAGCTAATAGTAATACCCTTTCAGTATGATGTCCGCATATTATATGGAAACTTTTTCTGAGCTGACAGTTGCTTGGCAGGCTGTGATTGCTTTTGGCTTTCTTGGTGATGCTCAGAAGAACCACGTATGTCCATACAGCATTTTAAAGGCAGCTGCAAATGAGATTTATTCATCTGGAGTCAACCAAAAACCTTGTAACTAGAGTAGGCTGATACACCTCTTCTTGCTTCTTGGATGGAGAATGAGACTCCAGACATGGCTATTTGGTCACCTTTTGGTACCATAAAAAGGTGGAGAAAGTGTAGTTTCTCTGCCCAACATCAACAGGTACTGGGGTGCAGTCTGTCAGCCATGCACTTGAATTGGAACGAATATGAGAAGGGCTTTATACGTCTGGCATCTTAAATACTTATCAATAAAACAACCCTGTAGCTTAGTGAGATCCTCAGCTGCATTTTGATTTTAAAAACAAAACAAAACCCATTACACCTGCTTTGAAAAAAGCTCTTGCAATATTCTATTACAGAAAGATTGAAAATGGAGTTATGACTGGATTGATAGGAGGACATTCTCAGCCTCTGAATACAGGAAGTTTAGAGTTGGAGTGGTATCTGGAAGCTGCTGTGGATAGAAGCTTTGCCACAGTTGCAGGCAGGAGTTCAGGGGTTGGTGTCTGAGTATGCAGTAATTATAGATAAGGGATAATAAAAATAGATAGTTCATTTGGGAAGTTAAGAAGGAACAGCCTGTGTTTTGAAAAAAACTGAAACAGTGTTTGCTTTTTCTTCACAGTTTGTGGAAAAAAATGTGGAAAGGTACAGAGATTTCAAATTGTGAGTTTTGGCACTAGTAAGCAACTCGAGTGCTCTTCCCCTCAGCCCTTCCTCCCCCAGTTTGAAGGTATTCTTTGCCTTGGCTCCAGTTCATGTCATAGTTCATTTCAGAGGTTAGATTTTTAACTCCAGTGTTACCATGCTCTGTGTGTGGAAAAAACAGATCAGATGTTTCAGTGCACATGCCAAACAGAAAGACACAACGTTGAAATGAGTATTTCCTAGAGTGTCTCATATCCCACAGTGGAAATGTCCCTCCAGGCTTCCACCAAAGCTCAAGGAAACCTGCTTCTTTCACTCCTGTGTGAAAATACATCTGTCCTTCATCGTTCCCTTAGTAAGAGCCTTAAAAACCAGAGGTGGACAGGACAGCTTGCTTTCTGCTGTTACAGGTTCACTTAGACTTTTGTTTCTGCCTTGTTATTGCTGACCCAGACTGTATCCAATCTTTGCCTTTTGTCCATTTTTCTCCCCTTCTTTTGCCCCTTCTTCCCACCCCTAAAAGCATCTTGAAGCAGGATCCAACTGACACAGATGCAGAGCAGTCAGCATTGCTGCTGCTAGCAGGCTCAGTTGAACGATTCTTTAATTTGAACTAAGTTCTAACTAGGCCCTTCCAAGCTAAAGTCCTTTGATAGTGTTTCCACAACTAAGAGAGAAGACAGCTCAAAAGTGGTGGGGTTTTGAGGCAAGCATGGTGTAGATCAGCAGAGATGATCACGTAACTTCACACACGTGTGAGAGAACTGATGATCTTAGAAAATCGAAGAGTAAGTAATCATGTTTTGCAGTAGCAGGCCCGTTTTTCAGAATGAATTGCATGTGGGTTTTTGCATGGTCTGACATTTAAAACCATATAAATACCTTTGGTTTTCTGATTTGGTCCCTGAATGCGTTCTCTGTTTGCTGACTGATCTTTGCTAGATTTGAGGCTTCCCATTTCCCAGAGGAGAGCAGAGACTATGAACAACTATTTTGACATTGTATGTCAAGAGGCTTAGTTAAGTAGATCTGGTTTTAAAAAAGATGAGAGGTTCACACAAGGGTTGAAGAATTCACATATCTGGTTTTCTATATTACGGGGCTGCAAAGCTCTATTTTTTACTGTGTTTTCTTGTGGTTGTTTTTTTTTTTTTCCCCAGGATCTGCCAGCTCAAGTTCTTCATGCTATAAAAATCATCTGCTTTTTGCACACAAATAATTAAGCAGTGGGAAGTTCTGTTATACGTTTATGGAACATACTAGTCAGCACCATTAATCAGGTTTTTATATCACGATGTGGGACACTGTGCAATGCTCCATCTGGAGAGGAATGGTTGATGGTTTACAAGTTTGTTCACAGACAGCTGAGGGTACTTGATACAAGACAGTTCTCAAACAGGTGCTGAGCAGTGAAGCGGCAGAGTCTCAGTCACGCACGCCCCTCACTAATATGTCAGAAGTAAAACTTTCCTATTAACCTCCTTTGCTGTACTTTTACTTAATCCTTCCTCCCTGTTTCTCTGGGGATGTGGCAGCAGCATGTTGCAGAGGGCCTGACGGGGAAAAACTGTCAGAGTTCTGCCTCTGTCTGCAAAGAAATATTAAGGGTACTTAGCCAGGAGCTGAATCAAATCACAGTGATTATGGATTGTTTCTCCTCTTCCTTGTACAGGAAAAAAAAAAAACCCAAACCAAAAAACCCCCAACAACCCTAAAAATAATAACCTGTTCATTTACTTTACTGTTCCTAATATGACTGCATTCCTTCTTTCCAGGCTAAATGAACCCTTTTTGGAGGCTGGTTTGTGCTGCCTGCAAACCATGGACAGGTTCTCTGTTTCACATGCCTTACCAGCAGTTTTCTGTTTTCATGGCAGGTAAGTGCAAAGATCACATGTGCTTTACCCTTTGAAAAATGTCAGCGGAGTCATATGGTGTGCTGAGAGATGGCCCCAAAACACTCACCATCAGCCTTACTCTTAAGTCATCATCTACCCACTGATTCTGCTTTCTCTTAGCTTGGTGTGTTCAGCGTTGCATTAGACACAAAGTGTCCCATCAGAAGCTGTATAGATAAAGCAGAACATTTGACTCCCTTGAAAGGTCATTCTCTGCATGTGTGAGGCTCCCAGTCGAGTCTGCTGCAAGACTTGGGAAGATATTTCAGGGTGGGGTGGTTTGGTTTGTTTGAAGTTTTTAAAGCAGGTACGCAGGAACTGACATTATAAATGCTGGTGTAGTGGGGAGAAGGGTGAAGTGAGAACACCTTACGGAGGAGCTCTGTAGACCCATATTGCCTTCCCACCATGGCTGTGGTTTACCATCCATGCCCGTGGGGAGCAGGTAGAAAGAAAACTGTAAAAAACTAAGTGTGGGAAGGTGGGATTTTTGTTATTTTGTCATTGTTGGTTGTTTTAATCAAAATTTTAAATAAGGAATAATGAAAGAAAAAACAAACAAAAAACCAAAACTCCACTAAACTGTGCAGTGGTCTCTGGCTTACTGGAGAAATGTATAAAGCATTTTTGTGGATCGAAACCCTCTGACCTTCCCATCTGAAAATAGGGACAGGAAGAATAGCCACTCCCTTCCTCAGCAGATGACTGGAACTGCAAACAGTAAACCACAGCCAGCAGTTACCTGTGGATCACACTAGGAGATTCCAGCTGTGCACCGCTGCTAGAAGTGCTTTCCATACCCCTCGCTTTCTAGGACGACAGATCTTATAATCACTGTGTAATCCTCTTCAGGTGGAGCCGAGTGAATTTCCTTCTGTCTCCAGTGAGTAGATGGAGGTCTTTCACTCTTGGGACTGCTTGTATGCTCACCACTAAGAGCCTGCCTCCTCCCTTGCCCTCTTTTATCCAGCCACATGCCCATACTACTCCATAAAGTTGTGATTTATGGCCATATCCATTATTGTTCCTGCTTTCATTTCTGGTCAAGCTATGTCAGCCTTTCCAGAAAGGCATAGTTTCCCCATCTGGTAATCAGCTGTGGAGAGGCAATTGCAACTCCAGTTAACTCTAAGTCTGATTTGTGCTTAATATGAGACTTTTGAATAACATTTCAACCTCCAATGACTCAAGACAGATAGTATATTTTTGTTGTTTTGGTTGTATAAAAAAGAGCTGGTGAGAGGGTGTCCCCTTGTAAAAGGTCAGTTGTAAAACTGCTCTAAGTACAGTTTGCTTCAGCTTATTTAATACAGAAACATAGTCCTTAGATATCCTGATGGTAGCAAGTCTTTAAAAAATAATAAATTGTCATGTGTCTCATGAAATTCCAGTACTGAGAGTACTTTTCATCCTGAAACACAAAAAGAGTCAAAATCCATTTTGTGTTGAACCGGAAACACAGGAAAACTAAAAGCATGGGTTTTGAGGTGGTGTTCAGCTGGCTCCTTCTAAACAGCTGTAGCACCTCAGGCAAGCTGTCATTCTCGTCCTGCAGGCTGCTGTCATACTCCAAGCAGTGATGCCTGCCATGTGTTTCCCACTGCTAAGTGCAGTGGGTGACGCAGCAAGGAGGGTGAGAAGCAGCACAGGCAAGTGTCCAAGAGGACAGGAAATCAACTAAAATTCCTGGGGGTCATTAATAACCTGGAGTAGGAGAGCCAACTAGTGTTGAATGTGGCAAAATCAAAGTTTTCCTGCTCGGACTGACAAAAAAACTTCTTTCCTGGCCAAGAAATAGCTTTAGATTTTTTAATTTTTTAATTTTTTTTTAAGATGAGAAACCAAGGGAAATGGATGGGTGTTATGTAGAACATAAAATGTCTGTTCTCAAACTGGGTTAAGTAGTGAAAAGGTAAGACAGGAGTGCTCTTAGTGTTCCAGTACACTTTAAGTAAACAAAGTGTCATGAAATTCCTGTGTGCTTTCTAGTAATATTAAATAGTATCAATACCCAGTCACACTTCTGGTGCTGTACAAGGTCAGCCTGTATCTGTCCTACAGCGCTTGCTGAAGATAAAGTGGTATCAGTGAATATTTTTGCTTTGTGTTTCAATAGGATGAGCTGAACTGTCCCTGCATTGGCGCTCTAGCACTTTAGCATGCCTGCTGTCCACGGACTCCATGTGGAAGATGCTCAGAATCCTCTCATGCCCCTTTTGCAGCCTTTCACGACAAGATCCAATACCAGCAGGTCTGATGAGGAACACAAGTCTTGATTGTTAAAGGCTTTTCCATTTTAGCAATTAAACTGTAAGTTCTTAAAAATCTAAACTTTATCCATGCTTCCTTGTTTTGCAGGTGATAGGAGAAAATTGACGTTTTAGCAGTCTCTGAGGACCTGAAGAAATCTGTTTTCTGGAACCAAATTGTTAGCCAGTGGTACATGAAGCCCACAGACTGGACCTTAACAGAACAGCTAAAAGATCCGTAGTAACTCTCTCTTTGCGGGGCAAGGCTCTCATCTTTGCCTAAAAGCTACCAAATAAAAGGCAAGCACACGGTTCCTGAAATGCTGTCAGTCTTGCAGCTCCGAATGCTTGTTCTCTGTTTGAATTTCCAGCCGTGGTAGAATCCTACCACTGTGAACTGGTGCCTTAAGAGACTCCTGAAATAGCGCAGAACTTACTCCCTGCGGTTTTTGCAGTACCTGGCACTGTGGTCCAACACAGGCTGCTCCATGTTTGAGATCCTCTGTTAAAGGGGCAGCTGACAGTGTCATGCAGGTCATTGTTTTTATCTGTGTTTCAAGCCCTGAGGGGGGCCACAGAAGCTGACAGACCTCAGTGTTCAGTTCACAATAACTGCTTTTGTGCGTGTTCTTAAACCAAGCTAAGTTATGAAAACCTGCACTTGTTAACAACTGAAAGCCTGCATGTTAACTCATAACAAGTACCAGTGGATTTGTACACAGAGCTGGTTTGGGGTTATTTTTGCTAGGATATTCAGAGTTCTTTGTCTCTGCCTTGGACTGGGAAAGTATCAAAGAAATTAAGTTCATTAAGTCCTTCTTGGCATGTTGTAAGATGCATCATCAAACTGTTTAGATAAAGAGGCTTGGGGAGTTGGGGTGGTGGTGTGTGTTTGTTTTTAAGGCTTCAAGATCACCTAAGTAACAACATGTTTCAGCTCTTCAATTAGAGCTGAAACATCTTCAAAATGGATAAAGAGCTTAACTGAAAGCAGAGCAGTGAATTATGTGCTTTCCAGCATGAATTTTCAGAATATAGCCTTGCAAGTGATTATGAACTACATTTGGCGCTTCTGTTAGCAAAGGAGTTTAACAGGTTAAGAAGCTCTGTTAAAAAAAGCTCAGACCTTCAGATGCCATGTGCACAAATCATCATGGCTAAGATACCTTCTCTCTTCATATCAATCTCACAGTCTACATTAATATTATAGAAAAAATATTTTGGAAATAATTTTTTATTGTAGTGAAAATACGATGCCATTATGTTCATATGTATACACACACAAAGAAAAGATTCACTGCATATACACTGAAATACCTCTCCTCAGCTTCTGCACAGCAAACAGCAGAACACCTTTAGAATGTGTCTTGTGCCAGCTGCCACCACCATTGCTGCGTTTAGCAGGAGCAGCACCGAATCTCCCAGGGCTGGCAGCCCAGCTGCACAGAAACAAGTCACAAGTTGATGCCTACCCTGAGCCCAGCACTTCTCTGGGCTTCATCATACATTTACCATGATCACAAGGCTCTGGTGCAACAGGGTGGCCCAGCTGTTCTGCTGCAGGGACAGGAGGGAGTGGGCCATGGCTGGGACACTCTGAACCAGCTCCTCTGAGAGCCCTCCGGTCACCCAGCTCAGCCGAGTCTCTGCCTCATGACATCTGGTAACAACAGTCTTCAGCAGCACCATATCACTTCTGCTGTCCTGCATTATCTCAGCTTACAGTGGTTTGTTTACGTAAGCATTTCTTTGACAGGTTGTGGCTCTGATACCCATTCCCTGCCACTCAAGGCAGGAAGATACTGCCCAAATGATCCAGTGAGGTTCTCCAAGACTTGCAGGATTGCATTGAAATATTCACTTGTTTAGCTAAGCTGCCTATAGACAAGTAAGTAATCCTCACCACCACTTAACTCTAAAAATTACCAGGTGGCTGTTGGCACTTGTGGGCCAAGAACTATAGACTTTGTAGAAATAACAACTTGGCCTTATTTGCTAGCAGAAGCTAGTGTGAGGCTATTAGTGCCCTAACCCTGACAGCAGCATTAGTGCCTTAAACAAGAGAGACTGGGTGACTGAACAGAGCCCCAAGACACCTCAACATGTAGTCAGAGCTCTCCTCCTAACTTGAAGACAGAAATGAATTTTTATACCTTGGAGATTCCCATCTTAATTCGGCTATTTTAAAATGCTTCAGGCTGACTTCTTCTGTTTAGGGAATTCTACATTGATTTTACTCTAAATCAAGAATAATCTTGTATTTTCCCTTCCCCATAGGAAAGGGCTGCCATCTACCAAATATGCGTGTACTAAAGTACCACAGCCTGATTTTGAAACAGAGTTCATGGCAGGCTATTGCCCAGGTCAGTAAAGAAAATTCAAATACTAGTTGGCTGAGTTCAACATTGAGTAAACACTAAACATTTTTAAAGAAGATGGGCACAAATGCCACTGTAGTATTTCATGACTAAACTATTCATCTTTCTATTTCAACAATTAAATCCACTATGAAAATAAGCTGGTAGGGAAATACACAACAAATAAATAATGGGTATGAACTTATAAAACATCAAACAAATTGCAAAAAAGGTCAATGTTAGTCACTTAAGCTTCACAGAACATTTGTATGATGGAAGCCCTTCTGAAGTGCCCCAGCCGACGTGACTGCCAGGAACAGCTGGAGAACCAACCACCCTGGCTTTAAAACCACTGTGCCATACTGCAGAAGTACTGCCCTGATTTGCCGAGGTGCCCCGTGGGGCCACCGACAGTCAGCAGTCATGCTTCCCGTCGGGGAGAGCCTTTAGGAGGCCTGCAGGCTCAGCGCTATGTCCTGTTCCCTAATGCCAGGTGACAAAATGTACGTCAGGCATCTGTACAGAAGAATAATGTTTCCAGCGAGGTTACGCTTGTGTTGATAATGGGAATGCTTGAAAACAATGCTGACATAATTCTAGCACAATGGTTCTCCCCTACAAATCATTCACATGCAAACCAAGTATTTCTTCCCCCTAGTGCTTTACGCCTGTGAAATCGCTACAATAGCCTCCAGTGAGGGGATAAATGCCAGACATGGATTTTAAATGTGCCTTTTATTTTGGTTGTGCACGTGTCTTCTCCTACCTGAAGAGATTTTTTTGCCTTGGTATACAAACTTTCACTTTTCATTTCAGAGTTAAAGAAAAATGAACTTTCATAACCTTTGCCACTTCTGATCACCTCTATAAAATGTCACTTTACACAGAAAATTGAGATAAACAGACATCTGTACATTTTAGCCATTCATTTAGAAAACATCTGTATCCATCCATGCAATGTTAAGACTGTAAGTAACTTTGCAGTTACATCTGAGCCCATTGCTATGGCAACAAGGTAGTCTTTTTCTCCCACATGCATTCTACTGATTTCTTTTTTTCTTAAAGCAGCTTCCTGAAATGAAAAACAGAGAAGCAATGATTAGTTCGTCTCTTTCAAACACTGGATTCAAGGCTTATATGAGGCAGCCCTTGTTACTTTCCAGCTGTGGAAAATTTAGATGCTGATACTTTTCAAGATCAAAAAAATGAACAACTGACATGGAAAAATATGAACAGCTCTTATTTTCAATTTAAAAAAAAGTACAATTGATGATCTTGGAACATAAGATTTCTGCTACTGTAGCTATTTTTAACAGGGTCCCAAGGAATTTTACTACAGTATCTTTCAAACTAACCCAGCTAGCTCTAATTTGCTGCTTGCTATAGTGAGAGTACAGTGTGCTAGTAATTAATTTCTTGATGGCCTTTGTCATGGATAGCTTTCATCAAAGCACACAGCTCAGCTTGGTTAACTGTTTGGAATTGTAAGCTTCCTATTATGGTTGGTGCCCTCCATACCAGGCAGGATTGTACTAGTGATGTCAGCTTTTGGTTAGTTGCCAAGTCTTACGAACTCGAGATAAACTAACAAGCTTTTACCGTTGCTATTTTAAATAGAACACTAGGCAACAATAACTACACTATAAGAGTTAAGAAGGTTCTATCTATGCTTTCAAGGACCTCAATTAATGTCAGTGCTTCTCTGACACCACTAACTTTGGGATTCCTCCTCACTGCTTTTAACATACCTTCTGGTGCTATCTACTTTTGACACTGATTATTTTAAGTACTTTAAAAGGGTTGAACCTCTTCAGATATAACACTGAAATCTTAACCTCTAGGGTCCCAGCATTTCTAGATCCTTTATATGAAACTACAGTAAAGTAGTAAAGGCCACATGAGAAAACATCAAAGGAGTTGATCCAGACAAGACATTTTACTCACATTTGATGCTGCCTAACAAACTCTGCAAACTGACGGTCTTTAGCATAGAGCTCTATAATTCGAATTCTGTCCTGAATTTCCTAGAACACAAGAAACAAAATTGTAAGTACATAATAGAAATTAGAATACTACTGAAATAATGGATTCCTGGGTTTTGGAAAATAAAACTCCTGTGCTTTGCTATTTCAAGGAGTAGAGCTTGAAATGAGGCAATCCAGTAGCAAAATTCTTTACTTTTTTTTTTTTAATGAAGTACTTCATTGGAATCCAGTAATACTTTAGTTTTAAATCAAAACCAAGGTTTGGACAGAGTATGGCATTTCCACAGGCTTTAACAAAACCATTTCTCCCTCAGGTATTTTGCCCACAAACCCAGCTACTGGCTGGATTCACACCTCTCACAGTTGCTTAAGGATCTGTGGTTAGTTCCTGGATGTAAATCCCTTCTCTTTAGCCTTCTAGAGTAAAGCCTGGATACTGTGCATACAGAAAGAAAGGAGAAGGATATGATCTAACTTTCAGGTTATAAAAAGACTGAAACTTAGAAGAAAATAAAAAAACCAAAACCCAACCTGTAGAAAGGCCTTGATGTGCCAGGTTTTCACTGTGTAACTACTCTTACATAAGGCAGTTGGCATTAAAAACTAAAGGCTGCGCTGAGCCATACAGCGAACCTTCCCAACTCCCGTGAAGTTACTTAAGCAGTGAGCTCCTTTATCATGTGAAATTCCTTACAGGTCAGAACACACCCATTCTCTTTGCTATACCTAATAGCAAGCAGGAAAATAAATCCTTTTTTCCTGTGCTCAAATAGTTGCAGCAGCCATAGTTGCAACTTGTTTATGTAGAGCATAGACCCTGGGGAAAGACCGGGCCCACCTTGCAGGTTACAAGTGTTTAATAAGTCTGTTGTTCACCTGATCTTTCCCATGCCACTGTGAAAACAAGGTCATTTACCTCCTTAGTGAGCTCACTGTTTTCATAAATGTGCCTGATCTCTTCACTGCTGTAGTCTGTGGATGTCTCTGCACTGGCAGAACTGTAGGACGTTAGCTGAGGGTATCTCCGGTAATAATGGCTGTAGCCAGTTGTATCACTTTCATACATGGGGTTGTATTTAACTGCATTCTCAACGGATGAGAGGCTGTCACCCTGCCTGGGGGAGCAATAAACAAATGGTGAGCTTCTTGCAGCCTGGAAGGGCAGCAGATAGATTTAGGAAGCCTGGCACTTAGAGGCATTTGTACATAGTTGCTTGTCAACTGTGCAATATAAGACTTAGAACAGAATTATGCTTATTGTAGCAGATGTGTTTTAAAATATTAAATGGAGTCACTTACCCCTGTGACTCCTCAGTGTCGCTCTTTGTGTACTGGTCTCGAAGGGTCCTGGCCAAGAAGAAAACTACAGCAGACGCCACAAGAAGGAATCCTGCCACAGAAGCAATTGCGATACCCACAACCAGTGGCTCAGACACGTACTCTTCACAGTGCTCCCCTCTGTACCACCAGTTCTCACCCACACGACACCTGCAGCAAGAAACATGGGGAAATTAAACATCAACCAAAGCTTTGGTTACTATAAATGTATTTAGCTTTCTGTTATGATGTGCCCTCAAAGTCACCTCAATAAATATCTCTGCATCTTCAAGCACCAACTTTCATTATTATTATTGTGAACAGCCTTTTTCTTACAGGATCATAGAATAGCTTGGGTTGGAAGGGACCTTCAAAGGTCATCTAGTCCAACCCCCCTGCATGAGTATCTTTAACTAGATCAGGTTGCCCAGAGCCCCATCCAACCTGACCTTGAATGTTTCCAGGGATGGGGCTTCTTCCACCTCTTTGGCCAAACTGTGTCAGTGTTTTACCACACCTTCATTGTAAAAAATTTCTTCCTTATAACTAGTCTAAATCTTCCCTCCTTTAGTTTAAAACCATCACCTCTTGTCCTGTCACAACAGGCCTTCCTAAGAAGATTGTCCCCATCTTTCTTATAGGCCTCCTTTAAGTACTGTAAGTCTACGATAAGGTCTCCTCGGAGCCTTCTCTTCTCCTGGCTGAACAATTACTGAATCTAGTGAAGATAGGTAAAATAATAAAAAGATGATGCATTTGTGATGTAAAAAGCCCGTGGGTTTTGCAATTTAGAATATCATGCGATGTGTTAAGACTGGAAGGTATTTAGACTAAGAAAAATGTTGTGCCTTGACTGAGCCTTGCACACGACGTACCAAACACTGCAAAGGTACAAAGCAGTCATCTTAATCATCTTGTAATGTAAATACAAATGAAGGCGTGTTGAACAAGCAGAATGTTTACAGTGTAGTGAACTCCACAATCCTAGTTAAACAAATAGATAAAATAAATTACTAGAAAGATTATGTCTTCAAAACAGTTGCCCAAAACAGCATTTGGTATTTCTGCCTTGCTGTGGTTTTGAACATGAGAACTTTGATGTTAATACTGACTTTAAATATACCACTAAAAATAATGTATTTGCATTATGTGTGTTTAGGAGTTCTTGCTATAAAACCTCAAAGAATTTTAAGGTATTACAATCACTCAAAGCAATGAACCTTATTAATACATCATTAAATAAATAAAATAAATTAAATTAAATTAAATAAAACATCATTAAATTATGTCTTCTAACATATATATCTGAAATAATAGTTTCTGAAAGTAGTAAGAAATACTTTAAATTTTTCCACAAGTTCTTAGTAAATGCTGTCCAGAGCATGATTGAATTCAGATGTTCACCTGTTTCTAATTAACACTGTTATATAAATATGATAAAACTTGTACTACATCTGTGATACTATCCATTCTTTATTTCTCCTGTTAACTTCTAGGACTTTAAGATGGACTTTAGAGACTTTCTAGGTAAGCTTTTTTTAAAAAAGCCAATAATATATTTTTAACATATTTATGCTGTATGAATATGCCTTTCAGATACCAATTTTTATGATGGAATTAACTCTCATATGCTTTACAACATTAGCTAATACTTTGCTACTGGAGAAAACCTCTGGAGATAAATTCTGTCCCCAAAGGTCAATGAAGGTGATTTGAAAAACTGAGTACTCCCATTTTTCCTAGTTAGTTTTATTTCCTGATATTTCTATTCTGTTAAAGAAGTTTGTTACTCTCTCGTTTCCAATATATAAATAGCAAAACACTCATCAATATTGGGACCTCCACTCAGCAGGATAACATGAATGATAATCATTATCACCTCACTTGTTACACATCATCTTACAGAATTTTGCACAAATCTTGTAGACTGCTACAGCAGAGGAGATGACAAGGGGCTTTCATATGGGAACCACACACTTCAGACAGCAGGATAGACCTACCTACAGATGGCCCCTTGTCCAGGGCTTATGTCGCACTTCCCATCATTCAGGCAGAAGTTTGGCTGCAGATCACAAATGCTATTGCAGGGCAGCCCGTCGATGCTTAGGTAGCCAGGGTTGCAGACACACTCAGCTTCCCCACTCCAGCGATTTACTAAGCATTCAGAGAACTCATTGCAGGCCTGGAACTTGCAGGGGTCTGCTTGCTCACCTAAGGGTACGCAGAGCAGAATATATTAATGAAAAAGAAGAACTTTAACTAAGGCAAAGCGCTGTCTGTTGCCATTTTCTGTAATGGTGTCTCAGTTAAAATAATCCACAAAAATCTGGCGTGAGCCTTTCCTGAGTAACAAAAGGTTCTGCTCAGGTGAACAAACACTTGGAAGCGTTCCTCTGACAGTGCATGTCAGTGATGTGGCTAAGACCACCCAACAAGCCAATCGAAAAAGCAAGTATAAAGTTTCTTACTGGAACATGCTGTACCTTAGATGTTCTCTGTCTGCTGGAACTGTATTTTGCAAATGAGTAAAACACTGATCTCCAGTATTACTTGCTATAGAAAACCTAGGCAGCGTACAGGGAAGGGCACTCAGCACCTACTGTGAGGTGATTTGCCTTGGTCTGCAAGAAACACGAGCTTGTGGCATTTGATAGACCTAACCTGTATCAAAAGCTTAAGAGGTCTGGCATACTGCTAAATTATCAATATCAGAAGATTTGTTACGCTAATTAGATCATCTTTATAAGAGAGCTATCTCAGAAGAACAGTTACCATTTGCCAACAGGTCAGCACTGCTATTTTTCTCTGACCTTAAACCAGGAAATATTTCTGAGTGGCTTCTGTGGTAAACTACTGGCTAACTTGGAGAGGGAAAAAAGACTTTCTCTTAACAGCAGAGCAGTGAACTAAGAGGGCCTGCAAATTTTTAGTGCAACCAAGGCCTTACCACAAGAGAGACGCAGCCGTTGTTACCTGTGCAGGTGCCCACCTGGCAGCTAATCTGGCTACCACCTCTGGGAGTGATCACACGCACCGCTGTTCCAGCTGGCCAGCCTTCCCCCTCACTCCCCAGTGAAAGTACCGTGGCATTATATACACAATTACACAAGTGTCCAATTTTGTCTGCGTATTTCTGTATGGGACCCATGTAGTTTGCTCAGTCTGAGTCCCACTTGGACTTTCACCTCTTTAGTCCCTTCCCTAACAGATTTTCTTTTACTCGATTGTGAAAGACCGTCTTTCTAAAGCCCAGCCTGTGAAAAGCAGTGGGCAGTATCTAAGCCACTGAGATCCTTAGTAAGTTCTTAAAGCAGAAGCTGCTCTAAATCCCTTGCTCTAAATCGCATTTCCCTGCCATTCTTACCCGATTCCACATCCAGGGAGTATTTATCGATGGCCAGGTTCATGGTGTGATACGCAGTGTTGCAGAAGTCTTCCAGGATCATGTACACAGCGTTGGTGACATTCCGAGGCACAGGTTTGGCAAATTTCATTCGACTGTTCACCACGATGCTGCCATTTCTGAAGTTCAGGATTTCCAGATTCTGGAAGCCAGTCAGATTTGACTGAAGGTAGGGCACCAGCTGCAACACAGGAGATGTGGCAGAAAAGCCAAACCTTTGAATCTCTACTCAAGCCAGTGGTACTGTTATTGCATCAGACAGTTAGAGTCTTGAATTGTTTTATCCAAACTCCAAAGCAAGAGCATTAAAACTTTACCCAATGGAGGTCTGTGTTGGCAGACTTCCAGGAGCCCAAGTTCAGGCAGTTCTCAAGAGTACAGTATTTTGCAGACACTTTCCAAAAAGCTACAATTCAGAAATACAATTCTAAGGACATACATGGTGCTCCCCAACATGATCTGAGCACCAGGCATTCCCTCCATTTCACAGGGTACTTCATTCAAGCATGTCCCTCTCCTTTGCTCCCTTCACCTCTCGCAACAAAAAGTTCATTTCAGTCAGGAGAGGGGAATTTCCCAGTTAAAAATTTTTGCTGTGTAACTCCTGTGAGGCTCTGCTAGCCATCAGTCTTAGGAACAGCTTAGTTCCCAGAATTACCTCTTACTTGGGATGGCTTGAATGTATTGCAGAAAAGTTACCCCGTCACAGCCCCAATTTATTTCCTTCTGTCTCCCAATGGACTAGCTACAGAGCACTCTGGAGGCAAGTAAGGGGAGTGTTGTAGGGACTTCAGCTACG
Organism: Buceros rhinoceros silvestris; assembly: GCF_000710305.1. NCBI lineage: Eukaryota > Metazoa > Chordata > Aves > Bucerotiformes > Bucerotidae > Buceros > Buceros rhinoceros. The sequence goes on along the minus strand of NW_010434035.1, from coordinate 10,578 downwards.
CTGCTACATTTATTGACACCAGCAGGGCATCTGGCCCATAGCATTAAAAGCTTGTGCTTTAGAGATGACTGACTGAATAACACCACACCCACACCCTGCCCCCATATCCAGACAGAATTTTACCAGGGAGACACAAATAATACCCATAAGCACCAGTCTCGAGTTGCTCTCCACAGAAGATAGCCAACAATCTATTATTTACCAATAATTTTTGTCAGTCTGCAAACGGACATTTAGCATAGAAGTGATTCTTACCAGTTCCAAGAATCGCTGCTCCAACGCTTTGTATTCAGGGGAGTTTTTATTAAACAGGTCCTCTGAAAACATCATGTTGGTGACCCGAAGACTGAAAAACACAACTAGAGATCGCGATGGGATAGGAGTACTACTGCGATTTTCATGTGTGGCCCAAGCCGCACTGGCCATCTCTGTGGACTGGACATGAGTTGTTAGCTCCATGTGACTTTCAGTCATTCTCCTTCCCTCCTCAGTCAGCTCAGGAGAAAAATGGAGAGTGCTCACGTGATCCAAATCCACCGAAACATCCATGACTCTCGTTGTTTCATTTCCCAGCTTGGTTGGGGTAGTCACAGATGATGATGCTGTGGATTCCACAGGAGTGAGATGGGACAGAAGCTCAGCTGGGCTTGTTGTTACACTCATTGTTACATAAGAGTTCGTAACAGTGCTGAAGCTCATGGAAACATGTGGGTCGTGGCCTGTACCACCCTGTCCAGCAAAGCCCTCTAGAACAGTGGTCTGACCTATTACAGAAGGAACTGCAGTTGAAACTTGAGTGGCAGTTGGCACTGTCCAATCCAATGAATTTTCTAGTGCTCTGTCAGCAGGCAAAACATCAGCTGGTTTCTTCACTGCTAATCCAGTATCATCTTGGTCTGCCAGTGATGAATCTAGGGTTTGCTGCTCTTCTCTGGAAGCATCAAGGTTAACCATGGAAGGATCTCCAGTCAGAATAGATTCTGAAGAGCTTACGTCCAAGCGGTCTATCATTTCAGCTTCAGTTACATCTGACTGCTCCACTGTGAATAGTTCTACCATTGTCGTGTCTTCATTTTCATGTTCAACTGTTTCAGAAATCACGTTCTGACCAATGCTGGACTCTTCAGGTTGCTCCATATTGATGGTTTCTGTAGATGTAAGAAGACTATCTTCCACAGACAGATCTGTACTTTGTGGCATGTCTACAAAGGAATGGTCCACTGAAGGCTCCAAAACCAAGGATGGTTTAACAAAAGAAGAATCATACATGTCCCATGTTTCTGTCTGTGTAAATGGTTCCACAGATGATGGCTCTTCTGTCTTTAACAGAGGTACCTGCTGAGTTGTAGTTTCTGGAAAGAAAAGTATTTCAGACTCATCAAGAAAATCTTCTTTTCTATTGGCCATACCTTCATTCTCATCTTTGAAATGATCATCATCTAATTTATTCCCAGAGTTAAGAATATAGTCTAAGATCATACCTTCAGGAATATCATCGGTTCTGGTTAACAAAGACTCATTGTCATCCTCAAGCCAGCTCTCAGGACCAGGGTAGAAAACTGGCTCCAGCGTTGCTTCTTCCCAAGGCCAAATATTTGATTCCATTTCCTTTCCTGAACCATCATAAGCTGAACCAGACCCATCATCATATAGAACTCTGTCTCCAAAATAGATATCAGTTTCTTCCTCCATAGGATGTACTTCTAAGGGAAAAGGAATTTCTTCCAAAGACTCACGCAACACAGTGTCTGCATTGTCACTGCCTGCAGGACTACCTCGAGTTATTTCTTCCTTCTTAGCAGATACTGTTTCTTTAATATCAGTCTCTGTGACTGATGAGGAGGCCACTGTTGGTGCAGAAAGCAGAGGAACTGCATAATCATCTGTAGATGGACGTTCTTCAGGCACAAGGTGAGGAGGACTTGAAGGCAAAAGGTCTTCAGATAGTCCAGTATCTTCAAACACTAAAAATAAATATTCCCCATTAGCTGTTGTTTATGATAAAAAGTGTCAAATTATATTAATTTTATTGTAAATCTGCATTCAGCACGTTTCTCATGATCTATCCTGGTCTTTGTATGCTGAAGTCAGAAGGACCCCTGTTGATCTCTCCCACTTTTCATTCTGATATTCGACGGGCCAAGATATACAAAATACTTCCATGCAATTAAAGAGGTGTGATGCGCGGAGCATTTCCTGAATGGATAAACAGGCATTAGCTATTACAAACATTTTACCTTAGCATATCGTTCTTGGATACACGCACAGAGGAAAGGTAAAAGCTATCAGAGAAAGATATCCAGCTGTTCAGACCTTTCCGAAAAGTCATTTTCGTGAACTCTACTTTTGGTGAGTATCAGGAAATATCGGCATCCAAATTTAAGCTTCAGTCAATGACATTAACTTACCGTCCAAAGAACTGGGGGCTGAAAGCCATTCCCGAGAGTCCACAGAATCACGCCCTAACGCTGGGGCAGTGACCAAACGAGGAGTCTGATTCCCGTCAGGCAAAGAAGTGACGTCAGCCTCTGAGGAGAGTGGAGCTTCAGGTGCCAAACTGGCCTCAGAGCCCAGATTTTCTGGTCTTGGCCGGATTTCATTGTCATTGGACTGTTCACTATCTGAAGTGGAATCTGGTTTGGTGAAATCAAAGGGCAAGGTATTGCTGACAGTTGATTCATCCGCTGAAGGCCGTTCAGCTAAAAAGGTGCTGTCCTGGAACATAAACCCACTATTAACATTTCTAGCATTACAAGGGAAGCATTGGCTGTCCACGTTGGGCTGAACACATCGATGGTGTTAATAGCAGCCAACAGCAAAATCTGGTACTACTGCCTCTGTCAGAAAGCAACACGTAGCTGCAGGAGGGGCCAAACTGGGACAACTGGCAAATTATGACCTTTGCTAATCGTGCACAATGTACATGTAAAATGCAGGTCCTTGTGACATACATTTCATGTCCAGTCACGTCCACTAAAAAGGGAAAGAAGCCATTCAGATTGTTTGCTGAGTGAGGATTGTCAGCTTCACTCACGGTGCAAAGAAATTTACCATTTATACTCAACCCATCTCCTTTCTTTTCTTTACTGAAAAAAGAGATTTGTCCATTTCTAATTAAATCAAAGATAAATGTGCACAGTACTGCCTGCCTTCCTAAAGCATGAAAAGGTCCTAAGAGCTATTATTCATCAGCTGCATTAACCAATACAGTAATTATAATATTATAGTTACTACAATACATAAATTGGTTTAGAAATGGTATTTCTAAACACGGCATGCATTGGTACACATGCCCTCTGGTCATTTATTGCTGTCTTTTAGTACGTGGGTATGCAAACCCAGGAGGGAAATGAAGATCATTTAGAACCTGGAATAACTTTAGTCTCAAAGCTAGAGATGCCTGTGCAGGAAGAAAACAAACAATCAAAAACCTAATCAGCAGTAACGATGAACAACAAAGACTACGCACAATGAATTTGTGATTTGTTTAAAGAGTGAAAAAATGATTTGTTTTTAAATATCCAATTTGCACGCCATTTACTTACTGCTCCATACCCCAATCGTTACTTAGTTTACAGTTAGAATACTCAGCATATTTCATCTTCGAATATTAATCTGCTACCATGGTGTCTCATGAGGTAATTATATTGGGAAAAACAAATTAAGAGATTGTCATACAAAAGCAACCTGACTCAGGAATTAGTGCTTCACATGGATACCTGCCCACATATCACTGCTCTGCAACAGTCTGATATGGACAAAAATATAACCCTTAGGGTATGAAAAACTGCCAAACAATTTCAAGAAGCAGCAATTTACTAAGAACCAGCAGATTGCTGATGGCGACTAGTAAAATTAAGTGGGTAGTGGACACAGGTTTCTGTAATATGTATTACAGCTCCAAACCATGTGAACCATTTCTGTAGCTCACCATTTGTGTCTAGCTAATCTCTTTCTTTTAGTTGTCCAGCATAAATAACCAGAAAAGTCCTGAGACTTTTCAATTTGAAATTTAACTCAACATTGCTCCTGGTTGAAATGTGGGCGAAATAAATTTTCAGCTTCATTCAAACTACATTTGAACCATTTGGAAACAAAGCAGTTACGGTATTTTTATGAAATTATTTGTCTACCTGTATTGATCACATTTTTATAGCCAGTTGTAATGCCACCACAGTTTCCTCGTTTTTTTTAAGTTTATATGGTAACAGTTAGTTGAAAAGTATATATACCATAGAGACACGTGCTCCAGCATTTATCTTTTTTGGCAAAACTGACCACTATAAAGCTGTAAAAAAGTTAAGTGCAAAATTAGAAATAAATTACACTTATAAATTCCATAAAGAATGAATAAGGACTACCAGCAATAGCTTCTCAAAACTTTTTTTTTTTTTTAAACGTTTAGCTGCCAAGGATTGCACTTCATTTATTTGAATGTGGATAGATGTTCCTATGACAACTAGCATTATTCAAAGGTTGTTGTTACGGTGCAATATATTATATTAACAAGCTTAATATCATATTGGCAAGTTTTGGTTTTCACTAATATCTTTTGAAAGTCTTACAAATATGACAGACGACTGCAAACACAGAACCCCCTCCCCGATTTTCCATTTTCTGCTGCCAGAAAGGCATTGTATTCAGCAAGCCAGAGTATTCTACCTGTTACAACTCAACAGAAATAACAAGAAAATACAGATTTCAAAAACTAGACTTGATTTTTTTCTTCACTTTTTAAGAGAGCTGTAAAACTCAAAGAAAAGAATTAATGATTACTTGGTACCATCTGCTAGCAATCAGATGTTGGTCATGAGAATTCCACACTATGTCATGAGTACGTATGAGAACACAAATCCAACTCATTCTCAAATCAGCTAAGAAAAATATTAGCAAAATTCTTTTTCATAGGTAACAGTTATACTTAACAGTATCCAAATCTGTGGAAGTAATTGACTAATCCTTTCCGTCTTGTTTACTGTTTAAGCATGTTTATGATTTTCTTAAATGGATCGAAGTTAATTCCCAAATTCCCTGTGTATTGCAGATTGTACACAGCGGTTTTTGGCTATAGTTGGTATCTAAGCACATAGATTACATTATTATTATTCACAGTCCATGAGTAGAAAAACGTAACTTCCAGAAGTTTTTCTTGTGCCTCGTATTCCCTAAAACTGGTTTAATTTTTTTTTTTTATTGCAAAGATGCCTCTACTTTAAAATCTTCTAGCCTGCACATTCAGCAGGGTAACCACAGATAGAATGTAAAGATGGTAGAATTCTTTGTCTTACTAAAGAATTTTGTTTACTATTTTGTTTACTATTTACTAAAATAAACATTTTAATCTAGGTACACAGCTCTAGTGAAGAGAAAGTCCTTCCCTGAAAGTTAACTTAAATTCATGTTTATCTATGTTTAAGCCATATGTGGCAAATCCATATGAATTTGCATTTTAGACATCAATGATTAGTATTTAAAACTCAGGGAAAACTGGCATGAAATTAAGGATATTATACCCCTGACCACTCTAACAAGAATACTTGGGTACTGTGAAGTGACTACGAATTTTGCTTCCATAAAGATTTCAGAAGTTGGCCTGAAATTAAATGTGTCTGTGTTCACAACGCTATCTCACAATGATCTTAGTGAAAACGTACCATCAAGCATAGGTGGACCTGGATTTTGTGGCAAGAACTGAGCTCATTTCTTCTTGGAAGGCACATCTGTGTTACACATCAGAGTACAGATGAGAAACCTACCAGATAAATCCTTCAACCCAGACAACGTTCCACCATTCAGAAATTCTAGCTGCTGGGAGAACTGACTTGATCTCAATGCCCCAGCACCTAACTTGGTATCTCTGCTTAAAGCCCCTCTGTATTGTACAAGTGTGGTCAGGGATACCAAGTCTCCTGTCCAATGGGGAACTTCAGTCTGTGTCCTCCTTTGTTCCAGAGGTAATCAGAGGAGGTAATTACAATTCCAAGGAAAAAGAAAAAAGAAGAGAGAAACCACTATTGTTTTTCTGTTTCCTTTGCTGGCATTAAGAGGATGGACATATATTTAAAAGTGAACCAAGAACTTTCAGTGAAAGCAACACAGTAACAAAAGGAGCATACGAAACTTACTATTTTATCTCTTCTAGCAGTCAGCTTTAGTGCTTACATCGATTTCTTGCTCTCCAAAGAAAGGTAGCATTTTGGCAAGAATGATGCCTTTAGAGTAATTTACAGTATAAACATGATGAAAAAACAGACAAAGGAATCCTAAGAACCAAGGCTTGGCTGTACAGACAGGAACACGATACTGCCGTGTAATATAAGGTGATCCCAGGAAAATGTTGTGCATCAGGTACCAAAATATCAGATGAGAGATTTCAGAGGTTTTACTCCAGGATAAGGTGTCCCTTCATTACTACTTAGTTCTGCCTGAACAACAGGATAGAGAAGCTCTAGGTACTGGGTGCAATTCCGCCTTGCTGAGGTAAGTTGTTCATATGTGTTCAGAGGTCACTACTTGGAACCATACTCACATCGAACTCCGGGCGCTCCAGCACAACTGGATGCTCAGTAATCCAGGATGCTTCTTCTGGCGTAGAGTGCAGTATTTCTTTCACTGTGGAAAGACAAATACTTGGAATCTAAAGGCTGCAGCAGCAGTGTGAAGACGTTGTTTTGGAAGTTTGTTGGAAGACTAACGAAAAATCTTTCCTAGATTTGTGAGTAAGACCTTTTCAGAAAGTTTGCCAGAGAGATTTGTTTTCTGGAATTGCCCCTAGACCACTGACAGGAAGTACAGAGGAAGGATGAGAACAGAGGAGTGGACAGCACTCCTCCACCACCTCTAGCAGGATCGTTGAATATGCTGCAGTAAAGCAGGATTTGCTTTGTGCTGCTCAAGGCCAACAGTGGGCTACTAAGCTGAAGATCATGTCGGTGCAATGTGCATCATGCAAACCACGCTTCCCCTTCTATTCCTGTTAATTTTTGGAAGTATCACTGAAATTGCATACCATAAACCTCTGCATCAAAGAAAGAAAAGATGTTAATCTAATGAATTAAGAATGGGCTACTACTGCTAGTGAGTGCCCGGTTAAGATCAGAGCAAAACCAGCTACAACACAGTTGGTTTTGTTGTTTCTTTTTCATTATTCAGGGGGCAGCTGAATAATTCACTCATCTGAGATTTATTTCATAAGACTTCAGATGTGTGGCCCACCAACGCATCATAATTAATACTCACCATTAATAAGCTGGAGAGAGTTAGGGTCTAGGGACAAGGAAGTGTTTTCAAACAAGGCATTTTTCTGGAGCAGTTCAGCAATGTAATCTTGGAAATCACTGATGGTGTACACAACGGTTGGATTATCCTCTATGCCCATAAAGGAGTTGTCCTCCACCTTGTTGGAGTGAAGGTTAATCAGGTCCCAGGTGGCATTGCTGATGGCTTTTCCATCAAACGTAACAGCATAGTGAACTTCCACCCCACTTTTCAAACAGAAGAACACAGATGACAGAGGTAAGATCTTCCCAAGCATATCAAACACTATGTTTTTTTTCCCAAAAAAGTGTCAATAACCTTTTTTAATATAAAAATGTATTGCTTTAAAGGATTTTAAATAAAAACAATTTAATTCTTTTCACACTTGTGACTGCCTGCCTGTGCTTTCCACCACTGCAAACTTCTCAAGGAAAAGGCTACCAGAACCTGACATCCGGTCTGATCCCAGCCCTGTATTTCTACTTGTTAATGGTAGACAGACCACAAGCAGACCCAAGCATTGGCTTTCTGCCAGCATTATTAATGGGCTCACCAGCCTGCAGTTGTGTGAGTGATGATTTTAAGATCAGAGCCGTTTCCATCATTGGTATGAGGTACAAAAACAGCCAGGAAAAACAAGCTGTATATAGCAGCAATCTACAGCAGCAAGAAGCAGCCCTGATCACTGTCACTCTGCAGTGTCATTCTGCTTGAAATAATGTCATTAATGGTAATAAAATTATATTTAATACAGCTTATAACTAGGAGCATTTTTCTAGACTCATTTAAGTTTTGTATCTGTGTACAGCTTTACTTTTTTCATAAATTCTCCTCCTTTTTCTTAATTTTCTTCTCCTGAATACGTCTGGATGTCCTTTCCAATGTGACAGCGCAGGCAGCAATCAGGTTTACCATACAGCAGGCAGAAGCACAAGGAACCTTTAGAAAACACAACTCATTTTGGCTGTACACAGGGCACAGCAAGAAAATGAAGTAATCTATGAAGCATTATAAAACCGTGCTCCAAAGACGGGTTTTCCTCATTCCACAGAGCTGGACTGGGTTGCTAAAGTAAAGGCTCCGTTCAGAGACATCTCCAAAGCCCCAGTGCCAGATATGACAGATATATAATCAGCAAACACACTGCCCAAAACCAGGAGCCCGCTGGAGTTCTGCTGCTGTCTCTATCATTGAAATGAGCCCACCATAGGCTCGCTGTGCACACTGACTGTCAGGCAGAGGAAATAAAAAAGGACAGCAGTAGAGAAAAGGCACAGCAAAGATGGAACACAGTATGCTCCTGTAAAGTAACTGTCAGTCGCAGTTAGTAAGTCCTAACCAAAAACCTCACCACCATCATCTGTCTGGAACAGGCTAAAACATCTGGTGCTTGGACCACAGTCTTTGTGAGTAGTTGCACGCATCTTATCCTAGAGAATGCAGAGTAGTAGAGGGTGTCTAACTCACTCACGACTGTGTGAAGAGATTTGTGTTTCCTAACTTTTCTAAAATTATAATACTCATTCTTTGTAAAACTCTTTGTGGAAACTGGTTACACCTTTGCTGAGAAATACACAAAACAAAATAATACATCTAGGCTGCAATTTATTTTCTGTCTTGTGAAATTCTTAAAATACTGAAGGAAGAAAATTTTGGATGCTTAACTTGCATATGTCTGACAAAAAACCAAGTCCAGACTGATCCCGTGTTCTGCTTAGGAACATTTATAAAACCACTGCTCAGATGTGCAGCATCTCTGGCCCTGAAGCAGCTAAGCCAACTGTCTTTGCTGGAGAACTATGGGTTTCTTACCTACCTTAATTTCTACAATAATAACCATTCCAAGTCTATTCAACATTTTGCTGCAAAGTATAAAGACCTTGAGTCATCATTAACCAATTTCGTTTTCTTCACAAAAGAGACTCCTATACACAAGTTACCCCAGCAGCTGACCAGTGCTTAGGAAAGTTTTCCCCAAGGAGCTTTTTATTATTAGAACTTAACAAGCAAGTTAGGTTTATCCATAATCAAAACAGATCAGTTTCTTGCAGTTTCTGGTAGAACCCCCTCACATAATATTTATGCTGGATAACCGTCTTGCTCTGGAGCCAAAACTCCAAATACCCAAAACAGTGTCCTCCACCTAAACATGTTTTCCCACCTGTATTATGACAATATCTATTAAGAAGTTGTCTTTACCTGTCCTCCTCGGGAGAGCTGAATATAGAAACAAAACAAAATCAATGTTATACTTTGCTTTAATTCTTCTAACTTTATCACATTTACTTTGGTATTCCACAAATTTGAAAAAGCATCCAGCAGAATAGTTGCAGATTGCATAGTTATTCTGCTACATAACAAACTGTTCTGCTTTTACTGAAATGACTTATTTCTTATTGATCGCAAGGAATGAGCAAAGCAGAGCAGTTAAAATAATGAAGTTAAATTGCTATGAATACCCCTGTTGACCTCGAGAGTGTTCTGGTGTTTCTGGGGATAGCATTCCATTTTTCTCTTCACACATAATGAGCACTGAACTCCTTGATTGTTGTTGTCTGTTTGAAATAAAATTGCAATAAAAACCCCAAAAAAAAAAAAAAAAAAAATCAAGGCTCACTAATTCTACCTAAAGGTTTAGTTTACAAACACTTTTTGTTGTTGTTGTTGTGCACAGCAGAGCACAGAGCTCTGGTACTTTGCCAGAAGCACCGATCTTTTATTTGACTTCTAAAATGAACCAAGAGCTTTCAAATGTATTAGACTGCAGGCACAAAGATGGAAGGTTTTGCTACCTTCCAGGCTGGAATCTGAACACCATTAAGGGTTCCAGCCACAGAATCTTTCTCGCTATAGCTGCTTTG
>NW_010434035.1:0-288 GCF_000710305.1 Buceros rhinoceros silvestris | reverse complement strand
TCCTGGTATGTCCTCCAGCTAGACTGTCCCAGCCAATAAATTCAAGAAATGCAGCTTACAAAGTCTCAAAGAAAGCACAATTTAGATTAACTCATGAACAGTCTAATTAGATTCTGAATCTTATATCCAGTCCGTTCACGAAGAATTGTAACTTGTGATCCCTGCACACCGAAAATTAGATGTCAGATGCTTGATGCGTAATACACAGCATCCCCTTTTCCCACAAATTAACTTAAAATGCTATTCTGAAGCACAAATTTATTTTTAAAAAAATAAAAATTTTTAAAA
>NW_010434034.1:0-451 GCF_000710305.1 Buceros rhinoceros silvestris | reverse complement strand
TGATCCTCTGGCTGATCAGAACATCAAAGATCGTTACTATGGAATTAATGATCCCGTGGCTGATAAGCTTCTGAAACGGGCATCAACCATGCCTCGCCTGGACCCCCCTGATGACAAGACGATCACCACGCTGTATGTTGGAGGGCTTGGAGATACCATCACTGAATCGGATCTCAGGTGTGTTGGTGAATTTGCGTTTTTTCTTTGACACTTTGATTACTGCACTTCTTCAAGTGAGGAAATCTTGCTTGCAAGAAGAAAGAAATCTGGTTTTCAGTTTTCCTTAACGGGGAGCTGGTTGGTGGGCAGGTGCAGAGAAGTACCAGCTTGTTGGAGAACGGATAAACAGGCACATTTCCAACGCTATGATTAGAATTCCTCTTTTCAAAGATGAGTCATCTCGAGCTGTTGGGGATACGGTGTGACACTTTATACAGGAAAGTCCCATAGC
>NW_010434033.1:1180-13658 GCF_000710305.1 Buceros rhinoceros silvestris | reverse complement strand
GAGGAGGAGGGAGCGGTGCAGAGGAGCTGCTGTGGGCTGACCGCAGTCCCCATTCCCCTGCACTGTTCTGGGTGTGGAGGAGGTAAAGAATTTGGGAGGAAAGGGGTGAAGCTGAGCCTGGAAATGGGGTGAAGAAAGATGTTTTTATATCTGTCAGATATGTAACATCTGTATTTTTTTTCGCTGCTACCTGTAAATATGTATTTTAATTGTCAATAAATTAATTTTCCCCAAGCTGAGCCTGTTTGGCCTGTGACAGTAATTGGTAAGTAATCTTCCAGTCTTTGTCTGGAGCCAGGATCTTTATGGTTCCTGTTTTTCACGTCATCCCCTTTTCCTCCTGAGGGCAGAGGGGAGAGTGAGCAACCAGGCAGGAGTTCAGCTTTTAGACAAGCTTAACCCACCATGCTTTCCTTCTTTGCACTAGTGGCAGTTGCTTTCTGATTGCATAGTTTGCAGTGAAGGTAGTTTACACTGCAGTGATGAAGTTGGTGCAATGTGAGTTCTGGTGAGAACATGTGAGCCAGAATTAAAAGGTGATGATTGATGTCTGCTACCTCTGTGATTTCCAATTTTAAAGTTAGGGACAAGGTGAAAATAAATACCAAGAACAGGGAGGCAATAAGGAGAACAGAAAATAGACATCAATGTCTAGGGTGAGTAAGAGAAAAGATACTAGCACAAGTCATAAAGACTTCTGCAGGTAGAACAGAAATTAGCAGATGGAGGGAAACAAAAATCTTGGTACCAATGGCTAAAAAAGAATTAAGAGATTACAGCAAAGGATTCAAGAGTGTGCGTATAATACAACTGGTAAGATACATTGTTGCTGCTGCTCCTCCTCCCACCATTAGCTAGGAGCAGTATAGGAGTATAAAACAGAGGAGTACATGCAGACATCATTCAAGTATCCATTTACCAAGTTGTTTTATTAATCTTCTCCCTTCCCAACAGAAGGGCAGAACCAAAGATCTAATTTCATAATATAAAAGAATAAATGCATAAAATACAAACCAAGAGAAATAAATGCCAAAGAAATTAGTAAGGACTGGGATCATGTAACTTGCAAACATAATTTTGTTTTCTTTCTAGGTGATCTCACAAAAAAATTAATAGAAAAAAGAATGGGATTAAAATGCAGTGGGAAGAAAATACAGACCTTTGACTAGTATTCCTTCTTCTTATAGGAGCAGAAGAATAAATAAGAGAATACCTGCTAATAGTAGTTGTATGTTTCTAACAACAAAACCAAAAGGTCAGAATATGAGCTGAGAAGTAATGGACTATCACTATTTAGACTGTCAGAGCTATACTTACAAAAGAAGATAATTGTTCAAGTTCTGTCATAAAGTTTAGACAGGAAAATGCAGATAAACAGCAGGACAAAGAATCACATTTGCAAGAAACTGAATCAAGTGGCACAGCTGCTACAAATTTAATTCTCAATATTTTCATTGTAGCTGTGTTTGTGTAAGGTGTGTTTTTTTGCCATTATACATAAACAGGCAGGAATGGGAATCTGATTCGAGGTTACTCACAAAAGAAGGAAAGCCATGTATTTGTATGGTCTAGTTGAAATTATTTGCTTTACATAAAGAAGACCTGATAGGTAACAAATACATTATCAGTTAACATTATAAAATGTTTTGTGCATTGATTTATAATCAGGTAGGGGGGTTGTGTTCTTTCTTTGAAGTTAAATTTCCTGTTAGTGTAATGGTTACCTGATAAAAACTTTTTTATAATTGCAACGTAAGGCACAGCCAACATGTGAGTCAAAAGCTTCCCTTCCTTAGGAGTGGTTTAAACTTTTAAACATTCATGTAAATATTACTGACCCTTAAAACACATAAACTTTTTTTGTGACTTAGGTAGGAACAGGATCCAGATTAAGTACTTCTGCTGTTACTGTTTTCCTGCCTTGTTTTTCTATTGATGGAGATGTATTACCATCTGCATTTACTTTGCATCATTATTATTAAGCTTTCTTTCACCTAAGGCAAAACTAGACGGTTAGATACAAAGTTAAGCAGGATTTATACTCCCTAAAACATAAATTTTGAAATTACCTTACCATATCATTCAGTGATTATGCACAAATAAACTCAAACTGGGGACTGCCAGGATTGTAACCTGTCTGTTTGCTTAACAACTTATTTTAGGATTGCTGACAACAATGTGTGAATATTTTCTGGTGTGCTTTGTTGCTGCTATCATTATTTATATATAAAATTACAATTTTACTATATATGCCATCATTTCAAGATATATATAACTTCATATATGTATATAAATGTGTATGTGTACGTATATACATTTAAAGTTATCAAAAGTCTCTGTCTTTCAAGCACAACCTTTCTCATTTTTCAGTACGTGTTTACACTGGCTTTGAAGGAAATTTCTCTAGTTTTGTTTTGTTTTTTCCAATTAAGCTGTCTTATTGTGCATGCCACGTACATTCAAGGTGACATTTGGATAGTGTAATAAATTAAGCCTGTCTAGATTTTGTATTTGCATTTTTTAACTTTCTTTTTTTTTTTTCTTAGCAGGTTGTTCTGGAGAAAAGTTACAGAATTTATAGAACTTCTATATTTTTAAATAAGTTGTGCTCCAAGAAACATTTATCTTCTGATCCATTTAACATTGCAAAGAACACCTACCTTCACAGAATGAAAGATGAGGTTTGGAAAGAATCAGTTATTTTTCTAGCTTTGCAGATCATGTAGTTTTCTTTTTCTCTTATGATTAAGCAATAATTGTTCAGTAAAAGTTCAAGTCACTTTGTACACTGAAGTATAAAATCTCAATTATGAACTGGGATTTGGCAAATATTGAGAGCACTTGAGTTTAAAATAGGTTTGTTGCAACAGTTCACAGTAACTTATACCTTGTTATCTACAATGTGAAGCCATAGTGAATTGTGCCAAAAAACCTAAGAGAATAGTTCTTGTGCAATCACATCTGTTCAAACAAAAGGATAAAATGTCAGAAGAAATTAAATATGACATTTGACTGATAAAGGGCAAGGAAAGAAGCTTGAGCGTAAAGTTTTGCAGGGTCAAGGAAAGTGGAATCTGACATCTGATTAGAAAAAATAAATGTTAACAAATGGATGCACTATTATCTTCAAAGCACCAATAAACCAATATCCGAGAATGGTCAAGTCTTGCTAGAGTTATCAAGAGAGCAAATAATTTCTGTGGTTTCTTTAATTCCAAATCCTTATTGTTAAAAACAGAGCTACATAACTGTGCATGAAAAAGAAAAAAAAAATCATCTGGAGATTAAGTCAATTGGCCTCAGCATAGGAAACCATCTTGCGAGTCAACATTGTTTAAATATATGGAACAGTATTTGGAACTTACACTGAGAACAACCACATACAATGCAAAGTCAATCTTATTTCGTCCTTTGACGACTTATATTACAGCAGGAAAAAAGGGTTATGAGTTCACATGATGTCAAAAAATGTGATATTCTGTCAGTTGAGACTGCCAAACTATCTTTTTCTTAGCCGGGGAGAGATACAAATAAATAAAGAATAGCAGCCAAAAGCAATTATGTAAAACTCTGAACAGTATTCCCTAGAGAGACAGAAATGTACATTTTCCTGTCTAGTTCCATTATGTGTGTTCATTTCAAATCCTGACACTTTCCAAGACAAACAGAACAAATTCAATTTTGCTCAAACAACATTCCCTTCCAACACTTTATGTGCCGAGCAAGAAAAGTAACACAAACCACCTAACAGTTTAAACATCTCTTTAAGAACAATGTAAATGCTATTAAATTACTTCCAGCAATGGGAGTTTTCCTGACTCACTGCACAACTACATTCTATTTCTGGGAAGAAACACTGTTTCTACTTTCATCTTGTTTGTATATAAAAAGATTTTGTGAAACTCATGAATGTCAAATAATATATTGCAAATATAGTCTTTGTTAAGTGCTTTTACAAATATTTATTTAGGCTTTACCTTAAAGGAAATATCTAGATATAGGTGATTCCATCTCCTGCAGCTCTGCTGAGATGAAGTGATATGCCCAGCTTATTTGTCTTATGGAATCAATAGGAGGACTGTCCTCAACCAGCAACAGCGGGAACATATACATATACACATACACAGACACACATTTCACCTACTTACTCTGCAGTGATTGTGAAGTGATGAGCTATGAACAAATAAAGGAAGACTCAAGTAAAACATTAGAATGGTCTTTATATGCTTGTTTTGTGGTGTTTATGATTTGATAAAGAGTAAAATGGCTGAAAGGGTAGAATTACAAGGAATGGGGAGAAATATAGTACAAGATGACATTAGAGAAGAAGGTTCCAGACCATGCACTTAGAGCTTGATATCCAGCATTTCTGTTATAAAATAGGAGTTTCCACTGTGACCCTGATCCTGAGGTATGTCAGAAGTATACAGATGTGTACAGTGATGTTAATGTGAAAATTACAAGGCTTTGTCATGCCCTTAAAATGAGCTCTAATTAGGTTTGATAATCTGGGTTCAAGAAGATTAATTAAACAGGAAGTGAGGAACAGACAACAGCTCTCAGCATGATTAGGAGAATAAAGGATTCTGATTATGGAATGAAATGAAGAAAATTCATATTATTCATCCTAGCACAATAAAGCCAAGAAGGAATACTCCTCTGCCTAAACACAGAAGATAGCTACTGGAAAGGAAAGGAACTATTCAAACCCAAGAACAATACTAGCATAGAAAGAAGGGGTGGAGCTCAAGGCAGGTTTCAAAGAAATGAAGCTGTGGAGCCATCTGCCTGTATTAGCAACAGAGGCAGAAATGCTATCTAGCTCTAACCGGGAACAATGATTAGATTTTTAAGCTCCTAAATGTATTAGGTTTATTAATTCCTATAATTCATGTTAAGAATATATTACTAATTAGGGTTGTGCTGCAGGCTGTATCCATTAGATGCATAAGAAA
Source organism: Buceros rhinoceros silvestris (assembly GCF_000710305.1). Classification (NCBI taxonomy): domain Eukaryota; kingdom Metazoa; phylum Chordata; class Aves; order Bucerotiformes; family Bucerotidae; genus Buceros; species Buceros rhinoceros. The sequence continues at coordinate 8,703 of NW_010434033.1, read as the reverse complement.
TGATAGTTGTATAAGGACTGATACTTCACAAGAAAGCGGAAATACCTCTTTTACTCTCTCTACCCTCTAATACTAAGAGGCTTCTATGCAAGAGGGACATCATACAAAAGAATATTAATCCTTGCGGCAATAAAGCTGCAAGAACACATGTCACAGAACAAACTTTAGAACATAACAGCATCTGCAGAGGGTCAGGCCAAGACTGTTGATTAACAGCATAAGCTTAGGGAGTATATGAATACCTATATATTTGTATGTACATATATATATATATACTGTTCCAAGCTTCAGTCACTTGTTCCCCAGGTGCATCCTAAAAGAGAGATTGTTTCTAAGCACTGAGGAACTTCGAATGATTTTTTGTTCACAAACCTGTTCAAGATCCTTTTAAACTTCATGCAGGCTTTCAACTTTAATAGAATCCTGTGTCAAGGAGTCCTATGGCTGACTTAAAATTTGTGGAAAGACCATCTCTTTTCATTTGTTCTGAACTTACTACTTTCCAACTTCATTTAATGCTCCCTAATCCTACTAGATGAAAAGAGCAGTGAAACCTGTACACTTTCCTCCCCATCTCTTATTATATCTATAGACCTTTCTGATATCCCTCTCAATTATTTCTTTTCCAGACTGAAGAGTTCTACCCTTAATTCTATCTTGCATAGAAGCCTCTTGCCACCCTCATCATTAATCAATGTCCTTCCTCTGATCCCAGAGAAACCCCCTCACACATAGCTGCTACACTGAAGTTCAGAGCTACAGTCCATACACTATTTTGAATGTGGCCCAAAATAAAAACAGAAGGATCATATTATGAAGATAGATAACAATGTAAATTTTTTAGGACCTTGTAATTTGCAAACTTTGATAAAATCTCTTAAATACAGAGCAAAGATTTGTGGTCATACCATAGAATCAATATCTTAGGTTCAGAAATCAATGGGTACTTTCATGTTGTTGCACATTTTGCAAAATGACTAGTCAACACTGGAAAGGAAAGCTACTTGGATCTTTAGCATAAAGCCAGAAACATTCTTTTCTGGCTCTGAACGTTTAGCCAAATTAAGTGATGATACATCGTAATGACACAACTAGAACACACCTCGGCAAATGTTTTGTTACATCACTTCCCAACTCTCTCAGTTTGCCTGCTAATGCTTGTTGCAGTAAGTTCAACCTCAGGGAGAAGCCCTGGACGTCAGTGAAATTTAATATGTCACTGATAACCATAAACACATAACCCATGAAATCTCCCCATGATCCTTCTTGCATGAAAGGTCATAGTTAGTTAAAAAATAAGGTACTTTCATAGCTAGCACAGAGAATATATATTATTTGTGAAATATTTGACTGCTAGCTTCAGATTAGTTCGGTTTGTAAAGGTATTTGGCCAGTACTAGCAATGCATCAATGAACTACCTCTTTGTCTTTGATTATTATTCATGTGTTATCTGTTAAGCAGCAAACTCATAAATATACCTGGTGAATTTGCATCCAAATTCCAATCAAAAAAAATGTGCTATTTCAAGAGATCTTTTAGACAAATAGGTACTGAATAAGGCTATTAATCTGCAGCAAAAATAGCATATCTCAGTGACTGAAAGCTGGAAGTGAAGGGTTGAGTTGTGTGATAACCCATAGAGTGATGAGCTTAGTGGGATTTGAAATATCTGAGAGTGCTGTTTGTTATGAAGATGCATTATTATTTCAGCAATGAAAGGAAGGAAGGGTCCAATGATAAAATATCAAAAGAATCCTCAATGACGTAATTAGAGAAAAGCTCTCCGCACTGCTATGAGCAAATTTAGGCAATTGTTTTGACACTTCTCAAGAGCATCCTTCAAGTTACAGGCTTGAATTGCAGAGAATACCTGTCTTAACAGAAGTCATTTGTTCACCAACCACATTCACATTCTGGATTGTAACAGAAAGATCTTGCCCTCCAGACTTCTACAAAAGCCACTGATTTAAACACCTCTATAAGCATGTCCAGAGATAGAGAGACTACAGCATGTTCCAATCCAGACATGCCTCACGCAAGTTTCCTCTTGTCAGCTTGTGGCTGAATTAGGAGTGCAGCCTCTTATAAAGCATGTCTGATCACAGCATGACACAAAATGTCTGTAGCTCTTAGGACAAAGTGATTTAAACACCTATCTTGCTCAGCAACTGAGCAGAAAGGACTCTGGCTGAGTGGTACCCACCACTTCACAGATAATTTTGCTCAAAGGTTTATATTTTTTAAAAAGTTGCTTTTAGCCAATGAGGGTAAAACTAGAAGAGATTTTATGCCTGCCAAGAGCTCCTTAATTCAGTAGCCCTATAGATGCAAGGCTGCCACAGCTCCATGTTCCTGGGTTCCAGAAACTTTGTTGTCCTTTGTGTGCATAGAAACGTTTTTCAGGATTAGCTGCTTCATCGCTTTCACAGGAGTCAAGGTTATTATGTTTATTAACTTAAATAATTTAGATATTTCTAAAAATATGCATATTTTATGTAGAAATTTATTTGGTTCATTTTAAAAATCTTCTGTTGTTATTTAAATAACACTATCATATAATGGATATTTTCTGCATTAATTTCATTCATAAAAATAGGTATAATATTTTATAGATTATATATATGAATGGAAACAATCCCACACACACTCCCGTGAAGTTTTCTTTATATACAATTGCTGAAAAAAACCTGCAGCAACAGTTATGGTACAAAACAAAAAAATAAGTGGTCACCTAACAGATTTTCCTGAAACTGGATGCGTGTGAAAGTGAAGGTAAGAGTCAGTCAGATCTTTATATTTCATGATGTATCTTGGAGAGGCAGTGTGAAATATCTGAAACTGCAGGGATTTGTCTGACAGGGATCATTAACTGCATCTCTAATGTGCCAGACAGACGCACCATACAGGAAGCTCTTCACTGTCTAGCCAGTCCCTAAGACACTGGACATGGCAACCATAGTGTCCTTTGTTGGCAACCTGAATTAATCTAGTCTGCTGCTTTCTCACACCTCTGCCATGGCCAGTGTTAAAAACAGACCCCGCAGTCAGTCTTAAGTTGTCTTTTCTGCACAACATCATCATGACAAGGGCAGAGGGGAAAGCTGCAGGCTGCATCAATTTTTCAGCCCCTCGAAAACGCTTAAATTCATGTTATTATGTCAGTTCATGCATAGGTCACATCTGTCTGTCCCTAAACTGTTGCCAAGGGCACTGCTGCAAGTAATACTCTGACAGGTAGATAATTAGACCTTGAACCTTGGCCATGGACTAGTAGCAGTGTAGAGGTAGCCCTGGATTCTGACCTCAGCCTGGCCCCGAGGGATTAGTGACTCATATGAATCAGAATTAAGAACTGCAGTTTATGGGAGGGAAAAATCATCACAGGTTTACATTTTTATAAAGTTACCTTTATAGCTTAACTGTTTGAATGAGAGTGAAAGTCTGGATTCAGTAGAGTTGGTGTCTAGGCTTTAGGGCCAGAAAAACAAAAAATATTCCAGCAAACCAATCACTAATCATTCTATACTGTAGAGTTCCTTTGGAACTAAGTTCTGGTCAGGAGAAATGTGGAAATTAAGTAAGAACTGGATGGTATTAATGTACTGTTTCTCAGGATGCAGCAGTAATCAGCTACAAAGCAATTCCTAGGAAAAAATTATAATTCTTTAACCTTTCAAGATAATATACTGGAAAGACAGGCAGTATACCTTTAAGGCATATTAAAAATGTATATTTCAGTAGATTTTTCTGTATTGGATTTCACTCACAGAGATTACAAAAAGCAATGTTACCTAATTAAAATGTGTAATAAAAATGAGTGAAGAGTTATATTTCTTCTGACAGACAGAACTGTTGGGCTCAAAAGCTTCTGGCTGCAATACAGGGAAGTTCTTGCCTCCATGAGGGAAAGAAATCACATTTCAAATACACGGATGCAAAGAAATGTTCAGATACACACCTGGGATCCATAATATCTACCAGGACTAAGAACAAGCATGAATTCTTAGATCCATGTCCATGCAGACATGGAAAATATTTCTTATTAAACTCATTCCTTTCTTAAACATGACAATTTTTATTTGAACACATACACTGTATTGATAGTTGGTTGCTCATGTGGTCTAGTCATAGCTTTGATGCAGTACAGCATTGCTTTTGAAGTACTAGGTTGTGTAGGCTTGTGTCTCAAAATTGGCAAATAAACCAAGAATTAACTGAATACACATTTTTTTAACCCTTTAGAAAAAGACCAGCTGTCACAGTCCTGCTCTGCCATGAGAGTCGACACAGGCCCCTACTTCCTTCACTTACTGGAGCCTGTATGCTCATAGGTGTGAAAAACCGTTGTATCAAAAAGTGCACGTACTGCTGTCTTTTATATTTTCAGCTCATGAAGACAATCATGTTCATTTGTCACACTTTACCAGAAGCAATTCCTGTGCCAAACTTTACATTTGGTAGGAGCTTCTCAAAAATAATGATAAAGTTACTACAGTGTCCTTCTTCAAGACATTCACTAAAGATCTCTTTTACCACAAAACATACAAAAACCTTAACAGTGGTTAAGGTTGACAATACACACATTTGTTTGTTATCATGCAGACTAATGTTGTCTCTTTGGACTCATCTATGTTTATTCAGGGTCCGTGAACTTTGTTTTCCGTAATAAGAAAAATGTAGAATCACAGGCCTTCAGAACAGGGATTTTCTGATCCACAAGAGTAAAGCCTGATCAACGGCCTTTGGTGACCACCTGCCTGCGTGACTCTAAGAATGTCACCATTCTTCAGGGAAAAGAAGGCAAAGAAGACAATCAATGTTTTGATAGGTCTGTGACTGGCTTATGCAAACCACTCTGTCTTTGCATTATAACTTGCTAGCACATTGCTGACAGTCTGAAGCAAACTGAATATTTACTCAAAATCTCAGTGGATTTGCAGCTCTATTGAGTTATTCTTAAAGCCCATGCTAGTAAGCTAATACAGGGGAAAAAGAGTAATAGAGAAACTGGCCTGCGTGTATTTCCTTTGTACTAGTGTTCTGACAGTTTATTTTTCTAATTGCAGCCAAAATAATGTATTAATTCATAAACTCACAGCAGAAAAGTTTCTGAAATTAAATAGGCAATATACTTCTCTCTTTTTCTTACATCTCTCTAGCGTTTTGTGGGACAAAAACATCAACATGATACATAACCTGATATTTACCACATTCAGCCAAAGTGTTTTAAAAAATTCCCAAAGGGCAGGGTAAGCCTCTTCAAGTTTCATATCACTTCATGCTGATGTCACTTATGCATGTACGTGTTTAACAAATTCATCCAATTACCATTTTCTTTCAAGAAGTGGCAAAAAAAAGACACTTTTTTAATAGTTCAGTGGAATTTTTCTTCACTTTGAAATAATTGTAAGATGATGTAGGCTCACTATTTTATTTCATTTCCGACTAAAATATATATGAAATATTTTAGACTTGTTTCACTACAGCAGGAAAAAATAGGTACATAGTTCCTTAACTCTCTCAGTAATTGGTTTATTTACATATGTTTATCTAATTGCTAAGAATGTATTTAAAACATCATTACTCTCACTGATTCCTTTGGGCTATACATCATAACAAAGTTGCTATTAGTCCGTGCATGATCAAGCTGCACACAAGTATCTTCCTTCAGATGAACTCTGTGCACTGTCATCCATTGATCAATGGAACACGTTAGACTAAAAATCACAGAATTCCTGAGAAATAGCATTAATTCACAGCTTCATACATCCAATGGTGGCCCCCAGTTCGTTCATTCTGGTATACATGGTGTCATTATTTTAAAACCTGGTAGAAAGGAGGATTCAGTATAAAAAACCACTATGCTAGAAGTCTTGAGACATGAACTCTAACTCCTTTCACTGACTTCTTGTTTAAATATGACAAGTCACATAGTATCTTTAGTGTACCTCAGTGAAAAATGTCTTTATTTTGAAGTCTTATGGTGACCTTCCATTAAAAAAATAACATTTTCTACTCCTTTTTGCTCCACAACACGGAGAAACACAAATTTTTAAAATCATTCCCAAAAAACTCTTCCTTATCCAGAAGTCAGGCATCAGTTTGGACAGATTTCTACTTCTCCTTATTTGATTCATAACAGAACCATTAGGTACATCATGCCTCACTGCCTGTCAGTCTTCCCAGAACTCCCTGTAGATGAAGACACACCTTTGAAGTTCTCTAGAAGGAGAGTTAGTGGAACAAGGTCACAATGATTTAAGTTCATGTGAGAGCTACTCTTTGCTGTATCATTAGGCCAAATAGATGTTTGCATAATCAGATGGTTTAAACTGGTTGATTCTGAAGCATAATTAGAAAACAGATTTAGAAAAAAAAGTAAGTTACCTGCAGCACACAAAAGTCCCTGGGTAAGTCCTTGATGACAAAGCAGGTCTGAGTGGTTAAATGAAAAGAAGAGATTTGCAGCCTGTCTGCAAATCATTATCTGATTTCTCTTTTCCTCACTGGGCATGCTGCATTTCTCCTTCCAGGAGATCAATGCAAACTCCCACGGATCATTAGCCCAGATGAAAAATAGTTTGTCAAGCAACGAAATACTTCCAGTGATATGACAATCACTTATTTGAGCATGCCGAGCCTGAAAATGTACAGACAGGACAGAAGCGTGGAAGCAAAATGATTCAGCCAGTGATGCTCACTACTTGCAGAGAGTTGTCAACTTGATCCATACAGCACGTCTAAGTTCCGAGAGTAAGCATCATGTAAGCAAGGATAATCCTTCACTTAGAAGAATCACAGAGGAAAATTTTTCAATAGATCCTTCTCTGGCAGTTACTAATTGGCTTGCTGTGCTTGTCTGGCACAAAGGTTTTAAGTCAACTCTGCAGCTCTTAAAGGGCACATTAAATAAAGAAGGGCAGACAACTATGTATCAGCAGTGCCCACACCACAGTGTGGAATGAGTGGTAGTCTTAGCACAGCGTTGAGCGCTGTTTCTTATGTGGCTCAACTTCTGAACATCTTTCCAATCTGGAGTGTGGATGGAGGAGATGTATGGTGGGAGACATTGACTTGCTTACGCAGATTCCAAACTACCGAGAAACAGTAGTAAGATGATATGTTTAGATATTTCTACAGCAAATAGGATTCTTCAATTCTCTTGGACTTATGGTAAGGGGATGGAAGCAAAAAGTCTAATTTTTTCAAGCAAAGAAAGCTATTCTGAGTTATATTATATAAATTTGCTACTCTGATTAAAGGGAAGATTTTTCTACAGTTTATTCAACATGCACATAGCTGGGGATATTGCTTACATTCTGCATTATGTGTAAAAGTTTCTGATGTGTAGATTCACATTAGAGCATCAGACTTCGCTAAAATCTACATTTCAAATGTGAAATACTTTTCACACTTGATTTTATATAAGATCAATGAAGGCACATAATTTTATGTATGAATATGGGGAGAAATGTAAAGACTGAGCCACCAATCACCTATATGTGCACCCCTCCTCACCCCC
>NW_010434033.1:440-1048 GCF_000710305.1 Buceros rhinoceros silvestris | reverse complement strand
CACCCCCCACCTTCCCCCCCTCCCCCCTCCAATATTTTGATTCTAAGACAAATGCTTTATGAAAAGGCTACAGTAGGAACCTGGTTATACAAGTCGGTCCCACAAACAGCATCAGCTAGAATCTCCTTTACTATAAATCATTAATGGTGAAATAGGAGCAACAGAGGACGTGTTTAAGCAAACAGCCTAGGAGAATAACTTTTTGATAGGAGCTCACTAGCATCTCCCTCATAGTTTACTCTTCATATGTATCTCAGGTATTGTCTCCATATTTCACTGGTCTTTACAAAGTGTAGCTCACAATTTTTCTTTACAGCCCCCTACAACTAAGATAGGATATGCTGGCTTCTAACAGACACCTCATCTAAACGAGCTGCACAAATTGCTTCAGAGACCAGTGGAGAAAGATGGGGTCTGGCAGGACACAATATTTCCTTTAACACAAAAAGGAAAGGACTGACCTTCTCCCAGGAGTCTTTGCTATTAATGCTAGTAGCTTTAGGAAGTTAAAGGTGTGTTGAAATTAGATGTAGCAAATCGGACACCCCTGCATGACTTTAGGCTCCCTCACAACCTGCCTTTCAAAAACTCTCAAGCTGAACAACTGC
>NW_010434033.1:0-250 GCF_000710305.1 Buceros rhinoceros silvestris | reverse complement strand
TTCACTTTTCAAGTTAGAACCAAGTAATGGCCATTTCAGGAATTCATGATTTTCAACCCACTTTTACTGCCTGTGGTTAGACAGGCTCTCCTCAGTCATTAAAGAATGCTAGAGCTTAAGTTTCAAGATAAATGTTAAGGAATTCTACTAGTAACCTCCTTTCTTTTGAACATTTACTCTTATACACTGTCTTCATTTCAGCCCATGCTATCATTGTTACAGGGGGTCACAGGTCCTGCCAGGAGCCTGC
>NW_010434032.1:20759-25106 GCF_000710305.1 Buceros rhinoceros silvestris | reverse complement strand
GTGAGGCTGCCGGGCTGGCAGATGTGCCGGCAGCGCCCTTGAAGGGCTGGGGGTTCTCACCTGTACCCACCGAGTCTCCCTGCCAGGGCAGGCAAAGAGTGCTGGAGCCGGGCGTTGCCGCCGCATCCTCCTCCTTTGCCTGAGCCAGGCCTCCTGTTGTAGTCTTTATTTGTTTACAAACTTACAAACATTACCTACCCAGTTAATACAGCAGCAGGAGAAGCTGAACCTTGCACCTCTTGGGTTTTTCCCCACGCAGGATTTTAATGGAAGAGAATCCACCTGGGAGAGCTCTTCTAAGAGGGGCTCCACAGCTGAACAAACCACAAAGGGAGCAGCTCCAACAGCACAGTTGCAATTCTGGCAGCTATTCAGGAAAGCTGGGGCAGGCCACTGCCCTGCACAGCCAAGTCGTAAGAGCATAGAGGAGCAGGCACACTGTCTGTAACTGTGCTACGTTTGGATCTTCTGATGCATTTCGTACAATTACCACGCTGTGCAAGCACAGCTCACTTGCATGTTATGCTGGTAGCCCTTTCATTCTCTCCCCAAGACAGTTGCAAGCTTGAGGAGAAGGACTTTGTTTTGGGATGGTCAGTTTGGGGTTTTTTCCCCAACAATTTTTGTTTGGCTTGATGTGTTTTTGATTACTGATCCTAACGTTTTAAAAAAAAAAACACTAAAAGACATATTTATCTGCTGTACTCTGCACCTGTGAGTTCTAAACCTGCAATGAGACCTGACCACAGTCACCAGCTCCGGATTGCTCACCCTCATACATAGCAGGAGAAATGCAAGAATGGAAAGGAACAATGCATTTCTCATCAAAAGACTAGATCAAAAAATGTCTTTTGCAATGGGGAACAGCAGAATGAACATTGTGGTGGTCCTTTGTTCCTCAGCTAGTTCCTGCCACGTCCGGCCCTTAAAGTTTGGTCTCTGCCCTAGGCGCGCTATAAGCTATCTGCAGAGAGATCCACTGCATCAGAGCAGCAAAACTGAGTGGAAGTGAATCTCTACAGGAGACTGAAGTGAGAAGCAGAGGACATATGTTCATGATAGGCTTGGCTCTTAGACAGTATTCTGTGTTATGGAGTTTTCTGCTGGCTTCATGCCTGCAGTTTTGTTTCTGTAATCTAGTGAGAGATGGAATCATCAGAATTATAATCTGTCAGGAAAGAAGAGACTTTTATGGTCAACAAGTAGCTTCTGTCAGAAAAGAAAAAAAATACCTGTGCCTAGTAGAATGCCTAAGTCTATTGTCACTGAGGGATTCTGACAGCACTCCTGTTCTATAAACTATCTTAGCCAATTGTGATTATGACATTGGAGTGAAGAAATCTGTACAGTGGCTATGAACTGTTTAAATATAAATCACTGAACAGTTTTAAGACTAAAATAAGTGGCATCTCCCACTGGTATGTTTTTTCCTACTGATTCTGCGGAGAGCCTTTAAGCAAGATAAACTGTCTAGGAAACTAGGAATATACCTAGTCATTATTACTGATGGAAGGAAGCAGAAGAACTTTGCAAAGCTATTAAGCATAAGCAAATTTTTATTATATGAAAAAAATACTAGGCAAGTATCAGTGAAAAGTTAGGCTCTTTCACTGTGTTTAAAGTGATCATTCAGGAAAAAACGAGTAGATTTTCCAACACAAGGTGGAAAGTCTGCTGAAGGTTATTCAGAGGAGCCATCTGCACCATGTTCTGGTTTAACCAACATCTCCATGGATGAAGCTCTATGTTACATAATTAGGACATTTTATTTGGGATTAGGGTGTTCACCCTCTTGCAGGTCACCTTCTCCTCCCTGGGGATGATGGCTTTTCTTCTTTGCTTGCCTGTAATTAGAGTGTTTCTTTGCCTGTATGTAACACCCTTCAATAAAGACTCTAGGGACAGACTTTCAGCTGGTGTCCACGGTGTCAGATCTATGCGCCAAGCAGGAGATGGTGCAGAACAGCCCCATGGAGAGCTGTTGGAAGTAATCTGGCAGTGCTGCTAATATGGCGTATGAAAAAGTCATACAAAAAGTCATATGGAAGCTCTTAAAAACTGTATGTTCTTCAACAGCTAGCTCTTGAAACTTTCAGGATCATGCCAGGGTTGTGTTTCCAATTTATTTTTCACAGGCTTGAGAGCTAACTATGTACTTTTTAAAAGAAGTGGAAGCTTGGAATTGTCTCATACTCAAATAACCTCTGGAACCAGGGATTTTAAAACAAACTGAATATCATTAAACTACTCATGTCTGTGGTGTTGGTAGCACTGCAAAGTGGTGATGGCGGCATTAATGCCCCACTGAGCTCTACGCCTTTGTTCTGCTGTAGTAGTTTATGTTTATAGTAAACTCATATTAGTAGTAAATCCAGTTTGTACTGTACTCCAGGAAGGAAAATCTTTATGTTTGCAAAATGCTGAACCAGTTGCTTATCAAAAAAGACAAAAGAAAGAGTCATAACAGAAACTTGCATCTGCTGTCATGAATATCTAAAGCCAGTATCACTATCAAATGCTACATACTGTAAATTTATTCTAAAGACCACCATTAAAATTCTAGAAAACATGTCCCTTGCAGACTCACATATTACAAAGTTTTGCAGTCTCAGGCCCAGACCTTACCTTGTGACTCTCTCAAGCAAAAGATCTATTGAAGTCAATGGGAATTTGGAAAGAAAAAGGACAGAGATGGGCCAAAATCAAAATAGGGATAGAAACACCCGGATCTTTTAAGGCAATTTGGTTCCTTATGTGGACCCAAAGTTTGCTGTTCAGAGTTTAATTGTCATATGAGATTACTGAAGAACTTCCGATGGGCCTTCACCCAGCGGTGTCCTGGCTAAGTAGGCTTTAGCAGACACCATCTGTGGCTGTTCCTTGTGCACACCAGGTTCCCAAGGTACACAATAAAGTGCTGTTTTTATAAAGAATATTCAGTTACCTCTTTGCCCCCTGTATTCCTTGCTTTTCCCTCTCAAGTGAACTGATGTGTTAGATGTTCCTTCGATCTTTACCACTTTAATCCTCCTCCCTTTGGTTTGCTGTGGAGCAGCATGTCTGACTGAGTCAGTGCTTGTGTGGATTTTCTGTCAATGGCTGGTTCCTGCTTGTCCTCCAAGTGTCTCTCTCTCTCCCTTTTAAGTAGTGAAATCCTTTGTCTGTCCCCTCCTGACCTCTTGCACGTCTGGCTTCTGAGCATCTGCTTTACTTTTGTTCTCTGCCCTTCCGAAGCTGTTCCGTCTGGCCATGGTGGCTGGTCATCATTTGGTCTACCTCTGCCTGTTCCTGTGGGGGCTTCTGGGATGCCCACATCCCCAGCTCAAGAAGTACAGGCTTTGGAGATAGCCATTCCCTAAATTTCAACTCATAAACTCATGATATTCTGCCAGTCAGGAGCCTGGGACTTCTTAAATATTCATGATCCCTTCTATCCCTCCTGATCTTCTTGTCTATATAGTATGGAAGCACACAGGCAATTTCTATCTCTGCCATTGGAAAATTCTATACATGATGCAAACGATCAGATGGCCGATGCTATACGTCCTCTGCAAATACGCTTTCTTTCAACATACTTAATGAAACAGTCTCTAAGAGCATGTCTGTAATAAAGACAGAACACATTTCCACTGAGGGTAAATTGGGAGAGGTAAATTAAAGAATATGAAAATAATTCTCTTCTACTCTGCATGTGCACACATGCACACACACAGAGCCACACTTAAGGAGTTTTGGCTTCTGTGCCCCCTCTACTGGCTGGCATTTATGCATCTGTGTTAACAAAGGTACTTCAAAAAAGTTGTATTGAAATTATTGACAGTGCTGGCACATTAACAAAATTTGCCACACAAATAAAACTACTACTAAACAAAACTACTAAAGCTACTACAATCCTGCAGAGCTGTAATTTCAGAATTGTTTGCTCCAAACATATATTCAGACTAAAAATATTTTTTAAATGCTAAAAGGCATCCAAAGCTGAGAGAGCATTGTAAAAATTCCTGATAAAAGGAGCATCTTCAAAACACAGATGTTGGGTTGGGATGTAGTGTTAATTCCTTTGTAATTTCTAATTTGTTGATGTAAAATCTTCCTCCTTTTTGTATGAAAATTTATCAGTCTGAATACTATATAGGTACAAATATGCACATATGTCAATATTTTGAACTTACGCATTGAAACTTCTAAGGAAAAATGCTATTTCAAAAATGAATTATGAAAAGTCCAGAAAGATAAATATTTTAAAACTTAGATATCAGTTCCACTAGAGCCATTTCAGTATAGGAAGACCTATGTCTCATTGTCATGAGTGGGACTGAGCTTTACCAGCCAGAAGCTTTCAGCAGG
>NW_010434032.1:5738-20658 GCF_000710305.1 Buceros rhinoceros silvestris | reverse complement strand
AAGACAAAGCCATTCAAAGTATGTCCAAACCCCAAAGGACCCACCAGTTCCCGTGCAGGTGTGGAGGGGGACCAGAGCTGACCTAGCTGCAGGGCTGAGACACCTGGTGAGTAACACCTGCAGATCTTCTAAGCTATAAGAAGTTGAGCTAGGACAATTTGGGAGAAAAAAAAGTAGGTTGTCCCACCCACCAAGTAGTTTTTATTAATTACTGAAAGAGAAGTTTTGTATTGTTTAAATAGCTGAAGTACAGTTTAATTCAAGATGTTACATATAAAGAACTAAAGGTATCTGTCTTAAAAAAAAGAAAAGGCAAGGAAAAAGGGAGCTGTTCTGCAGCTTTATCAGTTTAAAAACGGCAGAAAAAGGTGGAATGGAAAAAGGAAGCTGATGGGCTCAAAGAGAGACTGAGCAGCCAAGATCCAAGTTCACTAAACCTCTCTTGTTCTTGATTCTGTGCAAGACTGACCTCAGACAAGGCTCATGACTGTGAATATTTTCCATGTGATGAGGACTATATCACTGCAAGACAAAGCCACTTCTTTGCACTGACAGTGCAAATGAAAGCAATGACTGTTTTTCAAAATAATCAATACATGGGCTAATTATTGCTGAACTTCATTTAAAATCTCTTGAGGTTCCTGCGAGCATGACCCCTCCTCCCCTGTACTCCCCCTGCTGCATGCGTGGCTTAGCCTCCCACCCGTCTTGTATTATTTCAAAGCCCCTGGCTGTTAATGCCTGCAAACAATACCAGAACAAAAATGTTTTCTCTGTCCTTTAGCCATTGCACCAGCTAGGACAGTCAGGGAGCCACGAACAGCAAAGTGTGCATGGGGCCTCTAAGGGACCTCCCTGCACAGCTCCCCCGAGCTGGTGTGCCCTCCCTCGGGCAGGAGACGCTTGTCTGTCAGATCTTCCTCTCCTCAAACCGCAGCTGCCTGCACAGAAAATGCCCTGGCCGAAGTCTTCAACAAAACAGCACTCCAAGGCCAATCCAGGATGCTAGCATTTTTCTGGCACTTCACCCTCCAAAGTGAAGCCTGTAAAGCCAATGCAGTTTTATATTGAACTAAATCAGGTTCAACTTAAGCCCAAAGAGGAACATTTTCTTTTCAAAATTGCACCTTCTGGTGAAGGCTGTTTGTCCTGTTAGTCACCCATGGAGGGGTAAGATAAGGAAATGGCAGCCTCTGGAAAACACTAAGTCATGCCTAATTTCACGAAGTTTCAAAAAGCTCTGCTTAGAAGCATCCCCTGTGCAAAGTAAAGCCAGGCCCCTCAGATATTTCAAGACCCTCATTTCACTTAGAGATAACGATTTTTCACTTTGAGATACCAAAACTTTGTGTTTTAGCACATACTTACATTCTCAAAACATTGATGAGACACTGATGGGACTCCATATCAAAGTCTTTCTCAAGCTTTTATCGCATTTGGACATTATCATTTTTCAGGTCAGAAGTGGCAGAACTGCCAGGACTGCTGATACAACCCTTCTCTCCTAACCAAACAAGACCAACCCAATGCTGCTGCTGGCACTGATACCATCACTGGTACAAAAGATATCACAGTCACAAGACATCTTATCTTCCAGGACAGGGTGTTTACAGACTCTCCACTTGCCTTATTTTATTAGCACATGCCAACCTGCAAGACAGCTCCTAAAAGGGACTGTGCTCTCCATCACTTCATTTAGGTGTCAGCATTTTGTTTCTGTGCTCATTCTGGTCTTTTCTTTTCCTCCAATTGATTCCTGTCGTTACAGTGGGCATATATAAATCTGGTTCTCCTGTAAATTCATTAGCCCCTTAGTGCTAGGAAAAACAAAAGTGTATTCTTCCCTTTCTCCCTTGGTTGCAGCAGATGTGACCGCAAATCGAATGAGGGGGCAGATTTATTATACAGTAAGATGGTATTTTTTTATACATTAACTATAAGACAAGCATGTTATTTAAAGGAATTTCTGCGTTTGTACTTTCTTCCTTGCAATTTCAGAGCTGTATTTATTATGTGCAGAGAAAGTATGGAAGCAATGTCATATGATTACTGTCACAGATTAGTTTTCCTTTGAGTCCTCAATAGGAGCCAAATCATGTTTAACGTATTAGTTTAAAATGCATAATCAATGTTTCCTTAAAAATATCTTTCTTCATATACACATGGCTTTGTAAACTGATGAGAACAAGGTCCTGCTTCTTCATACAATCAAAACTCTCTGGCCCAGATTTTTGCCATGAATGCTGAGGCACAGTAAAAATATATAACATTATCACTCATTTCCACAGTTTTCATCCCCCTTTCCTGTTTATCACAGCATTCACAGTCGTGGCAGAGCCAGGGTATTGTGACTTGTTTTTTACATGATTCACTGCTGGCTCAGAAAAAAAGGTGTGCTCCAGTTAAGTTCCAGGTTTTAACAGACTGAGGCGTTTGTGTATATGTTGTCCTGAACCAAGATGCCATTTGGAGTCCAGCCCTAAACTGCCAACGTAAGCCTTGGTGCATGCAGAGTTTCTTTGGAGGCCTTTTAACCAAGCACTAACTGTCTTTGAACCTTATTAGCACAAGAAATGCAAAAAGAAGAAAAAGTGTCATGCGAACTCTGACCACTTGTATATGCAAGGTAGAAAGCTGTGTGCATCTCAAAAGCTTATGGTTACCAAAAAAAGCACCCCCACCCTGGCTAGATACAGACATGGGTTGAGATACACAAGACTGCACATACTAAAGGACTTCTAGATAGGCCGCGTGTCCTAGCTTAACCTAGTCTACATGACTGAACTTCTTCCTGGAATAGGAAAATTATGCTATTGCTCTTTCCTATGTACTGTAGCATGTGGGCAGCTGGAGCTGCCCAGCAGTGACTTATTTCTTCTGTTTTCCAGCAGTTGCTCCAGAAGAGCGCTTGAGCCGAGAAAAGGGTCAGCAGTATGTGCCTGAGAGGTAGGCTGGTATCCCTTTATGTAAAAAGCCTGTACCACTGAATCCCAGACCACGAGTTTCTGCAGCAGGCAGATTTTCCATAATTAAATCCTGATGAGGAACAGAGCCTTTTAAAGGGTTGTGCTAGTTTGTGTTATTTCTTTGCAGGACAAGCAGACAATCATGGAACATGACAACAAGGGTCTAGTTCTGTGTGACCCATGAATCTGATTTACACCAGGCAATTCAGAATTAAAAGAGAGACCACATTTTCATGTCCTCTTTTTTAGGTTCATGCTGTAGATGTCATTTTAGGCTTTTTGAGGGCTGGCAAAAGAAGTCTGGCTGGTTTGGTTGTTTCCCTTCCTTGGAGGTTTTATAGGGGTTTTCATTACCGTGAAATCTGAGTACCTATTTCCTTTTTGATTTTCAAAGGAAGAGGGGGGCATGTGGATAATTCTGGTGGAAAGTTTGATGGAGTCCTTGCTAGCACAAGGACTTCCTAGAAGAAGGAGCTGGTGGGAGACGAGGGCTGACAGTGGGTTCGAAGAGGAATGTTTGGTAGGAAAATAGGGGCAAGCTGGAAGCCACAGCCAATGCTGTAATTAGAGCACATCCCGAGCAGCAGCAGTGGGTCACACTTAGGACCACAAATGAAAGCCCTGTGAAGCTGACAGAGGTGACACTTCATTGCAGTTGTGTTAGGTGACATTATGATCCTTATTGCACGTCACTCTTCACATGAAGGGGGTATTTTTACACGGCATGACTCACAGCCCACACTTGCCACCTAATTGCACCTTCAGCATCAAGAGTCAGGAGAAGGAGTCAGCATGAGAGGAGTCCCCAAGTTTAGGAAGGAAGGTAGTGCCAGGCTGTCAGACATAGACCTTTGGTAGGCAACTTCCTTTTATCTTCTCCTTATGTTCACTGAGTTTAATTTACCAGGCTTTTGTCTGTTTTGCTGTTCTAATCATTCATTACCTCATTCCTCTGTCAATTAGAAACCTCTGAATAACCAGGTTGCAGGCATTCATTGTCAGTTCATATTTGATTCTTCTTGACTAAGTAATGTATTCTAGATAAAATTTCTTTTCTGCTGTTTTCCTTCTCACATATTCACAGAGAGCAAACATATCCCTTCTCAAAGAGAAGGAGTTGAAAGAGTTTCCTTTGGGAGAAATGAGTTTTCCTCCCTGTTCTGAAAAGATCGACATGCCATGAAGGTGGTCCTTCTGGTTAGGATAGAGTTAATGTTCTTCATAGAAGCTGGTATGGGTGTGTGTTTTGGATTTGTGCTGGAGGCTGTTGATAACACAGGGATGTTTTAGCTGTTGCTGAGCAGTGCTCACACAGAGTCAAGGCCTTCTCTGCTTCTCCCCCCACCCCACCAGTGAGTAGGCTGGGGGTGCACAAAAAGTTGGGAGGAGACACAGATGGGACAGCTGACCCCAGCTGACCAAAGGGATATTCCACACCATATGATGTCATGCTTGGCATATAAAGCTGGGGAAGGAAGAAGAAAGAGTGGGACATTCGGAGTTACAGCATTTTGTCAGCCCAAACAACCATGATGTGTGATGGAGCCCAGCTTACCTGGATGTGGCTGAACACCTGTCTGTCAGTGGGAAGTAGTGAATTAATTCCTCATTCTGTTTCGCTTTGTGTGTGCAACTTCTGCTTTACCTATTAAACTCTCTTTATCTCAACCCACAACTTTTCTCACTTTTACTCTTCTGATTCTCTCCCACATTCCAGTGGGGGTCGGGGGTGGGGATGGGGGGGTGGTGATGGTGGAGTGAGCAAGCGTCTAGGTAGTACTCAGTTGCTGGCTGGGGTTAAACCACAACAAGGTGCAGCTTGCTTATTCTCCTGACATGGTAAAAATGAGCATTGCTACTATGTCTTTGACATTCCAGCAGAGCTACCCCAAGGCTGAGCAAGCCACTTTGAGGGCTTGTTGGTGAGAAGACAGGTCACTGCTGCTGTGCTCCGCCCAGGGCTTGGTGAGTACCAAACACACCCAGAGGGACATCAGATAAGTACAATGTCTGGCAAGAGAGAGGGAGGGATGAATCCAAGCATACATGGCATTTGGAGACAGAAGACAAAGCAAGGAAAGTTCTATGTGGGGTGTGTTTTACTTACGAGACTGGACTGTATATGAGAGAACTTGGCCTTCTTTTTTGCTCCTTTTTGGGATCTTGGAGGGAGAACAGGCTGAGATAAGACAATGCCAAGTAAAAAAAAATCTGGATTTAGGAGGACTGGATCCTGCTGGTGGTTCTCACACACCAGAACGCATTCCTTGTCTTTCTCTTAAACACAAGTCAGTTGAGCATGTTAATTTGAGATTGAGGGGTTTGAAGTCAGTATTAAGTAGAGCACAGCATCATATCCCTTGGATTGCACGGAAATTGATGTGACAACAGACCTACGTCTTAGCTCTTGCACTAACCTGCTTTGGTACTATTATAGTACTTTGGTACTATGTGATGAAGCTCACAACAACAATGAACCCATAGCAACAACAGCATAAAAACTGATTTTGTCAACTCAAAGCACAAGAGAGAAGGTTGGGTTTTTTTACATTTCTAATTTGCTTTATTCTGTTTCCTAAGTGAACAAGACTTATGTGAACTGCTGACTATCTGTCTGTCCATCAGTTTTCCTTGACTCCAGTGCTGCTACCCGCAATACCTTTTTAACTTTACTCAATTTCAAATAAATGTAGTGAAAGAAATTCAAAGCTGCCCCCATTTACTGTAAATCTGTTAAGAAGACAGAGGAGTGGCACATTAATGCTGCTAGTGATGGAAAGGCAATCATTGCCAGTTGATTTGTTTGCTCTGAGGGGATTTAGGAGAAACAGTTGGCCAGTTGGCAGTAATGTAGGTGGCTACCTAAATAGCAATTTCTGCATGGCTTCTGAAAAAGCCACAAAACACACTGATTTCTGCTTAGCTGCTGGGAAAAGTAAAGGTAGAAGACCTGTGAAAGAGGTGGAGGTAGTGGAGAATTAGCCTGAGGGAGCTGTTAGTGATACAGAGATGTGGAGGTGATTGGGACACAAAAAGGAGCTGCTTGCCCTGTTTTGGAAAGTGGGAATGAATGTGGAAAGATACAACAGCAGTTTATAGGGAGGGTTATATAGCACAGCCACAGAAAGTAACCCACTAGGATAGACACTCTCTCTCCTGCAGCTGCTTCAGATTCATTCCCTTGGAGAATTCCACCAAAATCCTTCTTGCTATGGACCACAGCCTCATCACTGCAGCTAGTAACTGCATTTGTTGAAAAAACCTGTCAAGATTTGACCACATATTTCATTTTCCATTTTGTATGTGCTTTGGAAGCTCTTGAAAAGCACCAGCTTTAAATATTATGTGTTGGCTTGAGTTCAAAACCCAGGAGCAGTTTCGGCCCCTTGAGGTTTTTGCTTTTTTCCCCCTCATGCTCTCAGACTCACATAGTGAAAATAAACTATCTGTCACATGAGTGTATGTTACTTGTTACATTACAAAAGTTAGGCTTTCCTTCTGTTCAGTTCTCAAGAGGATTGTTAATAATTACATACACATATAAACATATAAATATTAAGATACATAAATACCGATACATATATATAGAAATATTAAGAGATGTTGGGTGTTGGGGTTTTGTTTTTAAAGAACCCCCCTCTGTGTCTCTCTAAATGGTTGCAGGAGGAGCTAACCGGTTAGAACAAATTTTCCACACATGAGTGAACTTTGGTTTGACATGGGACAGCTTGAAGCAACAACTGAAACACCAAGTGTGTCAGCACTGGCCTCCTCAAGGGTATAGTCTCTAAACTGGGAACAGCAAAGGCTGGTGAGTTTTGTCTCCAGAAGACCCCAGCCACGGCCTCTGAGTATTTTTGGAGATAAACCACAAATGGTAGGTGTAGAAAACAAATATACAACACCCCTACCTTTTTCTGCCTACTGAGAGTTTTTGCTCTTTCTCACTGGTGGGGGGACCACGTGCTTTCAAGGCAGTTATAAAAACCGTGGAGTCTAATTGTGCTTTCTGGACTTTCGTTTTACGGGTGTGCATTACATCTAGGTGCAACAGTCCCTGGAGATAGGCAGCCTTTTAATGACGTATTAAGATAATCTAATGCTTTATGCACAGAACAAAAGCAGCCCGGAGCACATTTCATTATCAGATCCTTTTGCAAACATTGAATAACCAGTTGTCAGGACACTCTTGAAGCTCCTAGGTGAATGCAATCAACCTTTCTTTACAAATGCAGTTACTGAGACCAAGTGGGATTTTTCCAAACCTCAAGATGTTGTTGCAAAGCATTACCTAAGCTCCAGCCTATCTACAAATAAAGACCTCCAAGATATGTGTGAAATTCATGATCACGCAGTAGATTTTTGAGAAAGGGTTTTGCCACAGCAATAACAGGGAAGGTCCTTTACACATGTATAATTTACCCCCATAAATGGTATTAAAAAAATCATGCTGCTATGTGATTGGACAGAGATGGAACTAAATCAGAAATGCTGTGAAGAGAAACTCATATCTAGCATCAGTGTCCTTGGAGGTTGGAATCAGTTCCTTACTTTGCCCAAGCAATATACTGTATAGCCCACCAGAAGGTCATAGGAAAAATTACTTCAATGAACACCTAATAAAAAATTTTCTTTGCTTAGCCAGGATTTTTTTTCTGTTGTCCTCACATGCACATGCTAGTTCAGTAACATCGTTAGTCTTGGTAATTTCTTATTACCCTATGAGGGTACCAACAATTAAAAAAAAATCTGTGGATTTTCAAAGAATTATTGCATGGAGGTAGAGAAATCTGCAGGTGTGATTCTGTGTGCATATCAGATACCTTGCTCGTTCTCTCACCTTGTAAAACTGCATAAGGAGTGTCCAAAGCCTTCTTTTTTTTTCATAATTCTTGCTTGATATGGCTGCTAGAAGTTCAAAGTCTCGCTTGCCTACTGAGGTTCCTTGCTGACTTGCAATATTGCTGCCCTTCCCTTGGCTCAATACATGCTTAGTATATAGTCTTTCTTCAGTACAGGGAAATTGCCTTTAACAAAAGCCTTTAACGCAGAAGGGCGGGGTGTGTGTGAAATATGTGCATGTGAGGATGCAACTCTGCCTTTCAGAGCTTTGCTGAAGGTACTGATTTAATGCACGCTTATGGTTATTCTGCAACAGCTTAATAGGCCACAAACACAGTCCCACCTGCTAGGAAGCCTTCTTCACAATTGTCTTGCTATCCGCTATCCAACATCCAATATCCAACATCCAATATCCAATGTCCAATATCCAATATCCAAAATTAATGGAAAAATGAACAGTATTGGGACAGATAAGGACCCTTTGACTCACCAACTTCCTCCGCAATCAAAATATTTCCCTAGCTTTGTTTCCTTATAGTTTGTCCCTTCTTCCTCTTTTCTGTATGTTTTGTTGTTTCTCCTGAAATGTCATGACAGCAGACAGCCCATGAAAAGCCATTGCTTTCTCTGCAAGCACTCAGAAAATTTCTCTTGCCATAATAATTAGTTTGTGTTGGATGACTAATCATAGGAAGTTCTGCCTAGAGCGGGAGCACTGTGAAAGGGCTATACAGAAATGTAAGTATAAGTGAAATGCGACTCACAGTCACACTTAGACTTTTCCTGCAAATGTGTCTACACAATGCCCTTTTTATACATTAGTGATGGAGAATTTAGCTGGTTAAGTACAAGAATAATCTAACAAACATAGCTAAAGCCCCATACATACGTCTTGTTAGGTTTATGTGGCACTGTAGTTTGGCTCACAGTCTCTTCCTAAAATCCACTTCCCTGGCTCTGAGTAGACACCAGAATCTGCCACTGTACAGCAATGATGTCCTAAAATCCACATTGGACCTGAAGTCTCAGGCCTTGGGAAGAAGAACTGGGATTCAGGAGATGTGTTCTGTGTTGTGGCACAAGGTCTCTCTAGATGTACCTATATGGCTAAGTTAATGGTGGCAGGGGACACTCAACAGCAGCTGGTTGCTGGAACTTGAACCTGACTCTGTTAAATTGTTTGAGCTGTGACCAGCACAGTTTTGCCTCCCAAACTATCTTTGGCTATAGTTAGGGTAGGCCACGTAACACTCCCCATAAGCAGTTTAGGTTCAGCCGTACTATTTTGGAAGGCTGGACAGTTTAAGAATAGGGACACGGTTGGCTTCAGTCCGGAGAGTGGTCCTGGGAATTAGCTTACTAGTATAGCTGAGCTCATGCCTGCCTGAGTCAGTGAGCACACAGCAGGTGGAGAGTAAAAAAGTGGTGAGAACCATGTTGCGTACCCACCTTACAGTGAATTTGGGAACATGATCTATTTAACTGCTCTGACATTTTCTATCTGAAACTAAACAGCAACAAGTAAATTGTCCTCAAATCTATTTCATGTACATATATTATATAATATAAGAGCTATTCCTAAGGAAAAGCCTTAAAGGGACTGACACATGCTGTAGCTTCACTAAGGTTCCTAAAAATGCTCATTTCCCTTATAAAAACCAAGCAATTTCAAGCAGCTATGCTGAGTTACTCTCTTATCTTAAATTTGGGTAAGTTCTTGGGGTTGTTTGTTTGCTTTGTTGGGTTTTTTTCTACCATACAAGAACTGTGTACAACAAAGTCAACAGATAATTATAAAATCTAAGGGAATCACACTAAGTTACACATACCAGCAGTCTCCAGCTCCTGGCAAAGAAAAAGCAGGGTGTTAGGAAGCACTGAATATTAACTGCAGTCAATTCTGCAGAGCACTGTTGTCTAGGGAGATGGGAAGCGGAGAGGAAGGATGGTCTTGGATCATGTTATGCTACACCCAGGAAACTTCAGGTAACAGTAGTGCTCCTGATGTTTGTAAGGGCTCTGCAGCCATAAGGTAGGGCTAGGACGAAGTAGAGAGAGCAAGGGAAAGACTGCTGAATGGAGTGATCAGATATTACAGGGGTGGGTATTAAAGACATCCCTATCAAAAAAAAAAAAAAAGGAAAGAAAAAACCCAAAACCTAAAAGCACTCTAGTTTCTTTTCAGCATATTTTTTAAAACTACTGAAATCACTGTCTTTGCTTAACATGGTATCTGCCATTCCCCACTTCTGTATGTGTTGCTTAGTTTCTTCTGTTGTCAAACTGTCACAGAAGACTTTATTGGTGAGCTGGGGCTCACTGCAGGTGTTGAAAAGCTTAGAGATCATATGCATTTGTACTTAAAATAATTCACTTAAAAGCTGGAATATAAACACAGACTTTATTGAGAGAGAGAGGCAAGAGGAATGTACATAATTTGTCTAATTTATTTGGATTAATGTATGGCTTCACTCCCTTCCACCCACTTCCATTTGATTTCATATCCAAATCAGTGTGGATGGGAGATAGAGCAATGGAAGATGAGCAAAGAAATTGTATAAGCCAGATGGGTGGGAAATGGTCTGACCATTTTCCTCCTCCTCCTTCAAGCTTATTGGCTGTACGTGGTCAGCCTGTAGGAACTTAGGAAATCAGGGCAAACTCTGGACCATCTTTGCAAATTCAGATATTCCTCATCCTCAGGTGCTTCTGAGGACCCTAAAAAACCCCAAAACAACTGGGAGTACTCCACAAGCGTCTTTGCTCCTAGGCATCTGCTTTGCCTTCTCTTGCTTCCTCTCCCCCTCACTCTGAGCAGATGATTCTTTAAAAGGAAACCATGGAATGAATACTGCAGAAGCATCTTCTTCCAAACACTTTGTGAAATGATTTCATCTGGGGCTGAGGTGGGGCATTGCTCCAAACTGCCCTCAGCCTGGTATTGCTGTGGGAACAAGTCATTGGTTCCTCTTGCAACTTACACCTCCCAGGGAGACGCCATAGAAAGCTGAAAGATCTAAACCGGGACCTGCTGTAACATAATTATTGCACAAATACCATGACCACGTCTTTCTGTTCCTTGCCGTAGAAATGACCTCGCCTCAGAGTGCAGTATCTGTCTCTACTTTTCATCGAGGCTGTGCTTAGGAGCACCACTATTAATGTAGCAGAGCCTTGGAGCTTTATCTTCCATCCTCTGAAAGATGAAGACACTGCATCTTCATGCGGTCATGCTGGTATTAGTCTGGTGGAACTCATCAGTTCTCAGTAAAATTGCACCAGCATAAAACTGGCATAATGGAGCAGCGGATCAGGCCTGCAGGCTGCAATTTGTTCTGACATAATAGGATAAAACTATTTGTCTTACATGTATTCTCAAGTGATAGTGCTGATGAAATGTGTCAGAATAAAGCCCTGGAAAGTGAAGTCCTTTTTCTGTCCATTAATCAGCCACAGAATGGATGGAAAAGCAAAAGGTTCACCAGCCAGGCTCCGTGCTGCTCTCCCAATATGCCTGCGCAAAGACCCGGGTGTGCCCTCTCCCATGTGACAGGGTAGTTTTGTTTCCTTGTCCATTTATTTCATGGCATCTCCATGGAGATCGCCAAGGGGGACACCAGTCAATGTCAATGCCAGTTGTGATGCTGTTTTATTGTGCTCTGGAAACACATCTGAGAAGTGGATCAGCACCCCTCACCCCACGTAACAATTGGATAACCTACTTCCACTCCTTCCTGACCTACTTATTTGCACGCTGGTGACCTAGATATGAAAGACCCCATATCCAGCTTAGGACTCTGGGTCCTACCACCATGAATGAGCTCAGGATGTTATGTGTATGCACATTTGACCAGCATAAATTTGATGCTACAGGAACACTCACTGGGAGAGAAAAATCACATTCAGAAAAGTAGCGATCAAATGAAGGAAAACATTATCTTTGCCTCTTGTATTTTTAGACAAGGATTATTTGCAGCAACATAAAGGACTGGGTTGTAAAGAGTGGTGACGGATTAGAAAACGGTAGAGGGGAGTCAAGAGAATGCAAGAGAGAGAAATTGTTTCAATTGGTCAATTTAGTAGCCCTTCACTGATACATAGACTTTACCAAAAACTATCATGTAAAGTCTGAAGACCATTTTTTGTTGTTGACAACTCAAGTTTTCAACACATGCAAATTATTAAGAAAAGTGTATATGGTGCAGTTACAGAACAGGTGTACAATTATTTTAGCACAGTTACCTGTTATCTAAAACAATTATCTGTTTCTGTTATATATCAGATGGATTAAAATTCTGCAGGTACTGACATTCCTATTGTTCAATGGGCTGTGCCCTCAGGAAGAGCAAATTAATGCTCATTCATCAGTCTGGATCACTGGGACAGTCTGACTGTTGCTACAGAAGATGCAAGAAAATGGGCCCATTCACAGACACTGAGCTAGTAGCATTTGATGTAAGAATAATGATCAATTCTATACTTATTTTACTTATATCAGGACAAGATCCACAGTATCAGAAGAACATATGCAAACCAGTCTCCAAACATCACAAAGTTTCATGGCAGGAGAACAAATAGAAGCTGTAAGCTTTATGCAGACACATTTCACACACTGTAAGAAAGAGATGTCCACCTGTGAGCTCCTTCCCTGGCCCTCACGGTCAAGGAACAGTTTTTAGCTCACAATATATAAGAAACTGATACTGCTGAAGCATAGTACCTGGCTACCCCGGTGGCCCAGATACCTGTATCAGGGCTCACTGGGGAAACCTTTCACACACGGCTAGAAAGGTTCAGGTGGCTGGCTTTGGGTTTGTGGTGAGACAATTTCACTCCTTAGTCACCACACTTCTCATGTCACACTTGCTATATGCAGGTTTTTCTACTGCTCATCTCCCTAGGTTTTGGAACACACTTTAAATCCATGTTCTCAGCAACATCATTTAAAACAGGAGCTGGAAGCAAGTAAAGGTCAAGCTGGCCAGAATGACCTCAGGTTCTGTGGCACTGTCCGTTCTCATCCGGACTTGTCCTGGACTTCACTGGTTTGATGTCCATACACTGTCCTCTGCCTTGGCTGTTAATATCTGCTGAACAGGCGCTAAGGAGATCCCCTTGGGCTGGCTGTTCCGGGACGTACACAGTTATCCATGCTCCTCACCATCCTTTCGGGTTAAAGGCGGAAGACTGCAAAAACAATGCCTCTTCTCTCTCCATAAGGCTCTAGAGCCCGACCCCAAACCAAATCCTATCTTTTCCCCGAAAAGTAACATTTGACAAAGTAACTTTTGACAAAGTACTGCTCAACTGACTTGCTTTTCCTGACAAGTACAGATGTATTATTTTGAAAAAATTTTGGAAATGTCCGGATTTTTACAGCTTCTTACCATGTGACAGCACTGTAACGGTGAATGGAAGTGGAAGAGATCAGGGACAGGTGTTTGTCCACCTGCTGCACTATAAACCATTACCCTAAATACATTATGCAGTACTTTTTCCAATTTTACACACCTCCACCCTGTTTTCTTCATCTGTTTTTTATCTATAGTGATCCATTCACAGAATTTGAATGTGTAACCAGGGGAAAACGAGGTTTTCAAAAGCCCTTTTTCCAAAGGCAGTCATGTATGCCTGTAATTTGATGTATGACTTTGTGAAAGCTGTCACACAGGTAATTCACATGCTCCAGCACTGATGGATCAGCATACTGGCGTGATGACACAAATACAGTCTTTCACCATTGGCAGCACCTTTTGACTCTGAATTTTAAACCTTGACAGTTAAAAGCTCTGATTTTCCATTAGCCTCTCACATACTCTCTGCCTGTGCTAGAACAGACTTAGAGATATGATGAATGATCATACACCCCAAGCCCAATATTTTGCAAGGTTCACAAAGTGGGTAATGGAGTGATTCTGCATCACATAGTGACACACTTCAGGATTACATGCACGGGAAGTACTCCTGCTTCTCTATCAGTCCACAGTAAGGACATTTCTGCCTCAGAAGCAGTGAGCTGTTGTGACAACTGGTCAGCCTGTGTTGAAAGGAAAGCCCAGTGAGGCTTCTTTTGCCAGACAGAAAGCTCGTCACTATGATCTCGTGTCTGGACTTTAACTCTGGTCACCACATGTCACCCTGCTGTAGTTACTCAGGTGTCTGTTGAGAAATGAGGTTGTGTCCTTTGACAAAAAGTTGACCTTCTTATAACCAGGTGATGCGCAGCGCAGAGAAGCCCCACTAATGCACCAATGCAACGCTGTTCCCTCTGACCTGGCAGTCCCTATCACTGGAAAGACATTAATGGTCATGGAAAAAGATGTGTTCCCTGAGCACCTGGGGTGATGCCCACAGCAAGACATACTGTGGGCATCGACAGCTCCTGTCCCCAGTCCCCAGGAAGAGAAGCCTCCTCGTGGAGGCAATCAGAAACAGGACAGAGTACCATCACAGCAGCTGGCTGCAGATACCAGACAAGACTACTTTCAGGAAAAAAACTCTGTTGCTAGAAAGCCTGTAGGCTGATAGCTGGAATTTGCACACAAAACTTCTCAATATTAAATGCTATTGAGGTTTTCCAGCAGAACAGAACCAGTGCACCAGTAAGAGGTTCCCTTCATCTCAGACAGGCTTTGTGACCTCACCTGACCAATCACAATTTCTTCCTCTTTTCTCAACACATGCTTCTACCTTTTTTTGTCCATTTATTTCAAATAGTACAGTAGGTGGGGGCAACTTAAGGAAAATCAAAACCACCAGTCAAGATGTCAAGTAAAGCCAGAGCATAGATGTATGAATAAATTTGCTTTCTCAAAAGAAATTTGCAACAAAATAAACACGGAACAAAAATCTGCTGGAACTTTTTGCCAGGGGTGAACAGAAATTAGCACAGGGTAAACCTATCCCTATTCAATGTCTGCAGTGTGCCAGGGCCTGCATCCAGACCACAGCTCCACAGCTGGCTCCTGCAGGACTAATCACTTAAGAGCTCCTCGAAAATGCAACACTGCCTGAACTGTTTCTAAGTCAACACATCTTCCCCTTCAATTAGGTTCAGAAGTTTGACATCGCTGTTACAGAGCTTGATACCAGACAGCCCTGAAGCCACCATC
>NW_010434032.1:0-5707 GCF_000710305.1 Buceros rhinoceros silvestris | reverse complement strand
AGCAGTTTGACATCGCTGTTACAGAGCTTGATCCCAGCAGGACCTGCAGCCACCATCAGTCTTCCCACGTCTGCCACAGGAGTCGGCAGCATTGCACGGCACAGCACCGGGCAGCTGCTGGCAAAAGCCAAGCTAATGTCACAATCCTGACAAATGCCAAATAGCACAAATGCCACCTCTCAAGGGAAAACAGAACAATCCCAAATTGGTGTTTGATAATTGCATTGCCTTGTAGGCAAAAATTACTACAATACACCTGGCATTTGTAACACTGCCTAGCAGCCAATTCATGACAGATGCAGTTGCAACACCAATGTACAGATCTGTACTGTTCCTGGGAAAACATGGACAATGTTCCAGTGCTACTCCATGGAGCAACAATTATAATAGCATGACAAATAAAATGTGAAAGGAACAGGTTTTTTGCAATGTGTTTTCTGAAGAGGATGGGCTCAGTGTCTCTTTTGGTACATGCATTTGGCCTTCATTCTTGTTTAAAGGCAGATAGATCCACAGACAAAAGTTTTTTTGTGGCTCGAGTGAAAATGACTGGCAAATCCTTCTGCTAATGGGTTAATCCTGACCACCTGAAGAGTTTCTCACTGGCCAAGAAAGGACTTTGGCACAACAGACTTGGCAGGCAGCCTTATTCCTTTCTTTCAGCCAGTGATAGGATCATTGAAAATGCTTTCTGGTCCTACTGTCTAGGGGTAGGGCAGTTTTCTGTTATGCTATTTCTCTTTAGGTGCAGAATTAGGTACTGGACTCACTGTCTGGCATCACTACTGGAACTGCTTTAAATTTGGCACAGGACTGGGATGACACTTTATTTGACCTGAGAGAGAGTCAGAAGGTATTTTTGGTTCTCCTGGCTCTTTCATGCTGTGACAATTCTGTTCAGTATTAAGAAGAAGGATTAGACAAAGATAATCTTACCTATGCCAACTGAGATGGGTTTGAACCCAGAGCTCAAAATTAATTTCTGGTCCATTCTGCCCACATACCACACTACGGTGCAGTGCCAAAGCAATGTGATGGGTCATTTTCCAGCCAAAAGCCGGAAAAGAAAGGAGTCAGGATATACACCGGAGAGCTGAAAAACATCTGTGTAAAAAAATTCTTACATGGTGGTGATAAACAGTGATTCAAAGAATGAGAAAATTCAATAGCAATGTGTTTCACACTGCTACCAGTTGTAAATGAAAGTATTCACAACATTTCACTAGGTTTAATATGAGCAATTCTTAGTATGAATTCATACCACGGAAATGCACAATTAGGGTGGACTGAAATTATTCAATACTAATTTTCATGGTTGCATTAGTTAAAAATGCAGGAATATATATAATATGCTAATTGGGGGGAGACTACCTTCATCAAGAAATACATTTCATTTATTTCTTGCAAACTGTTTGTTAAAGAGAATGATGAATATAAGGACTTTTCTCTACCGTTTTTCTTCCTATTGCAAGCCCAGTTAAAAAGTTCCAAGAAGTTTGGTTCACAAGCACCCTTTTCAAACAAAGGGTTTGGGCCCACAGTCCCACAATGTCAATGGCGAATAGCCGGAAAGCACAACTCTTAACAAGAAACGGATCACCTGCAGCATTCGTACGGGTTACTTAGTGACTGCCTGTGAATAATGGAGGTAACCAGGGAGAATAGAGGTCACTTCACAAATGCTATTAACAAAAGGAGGCTGAAATATCTCATGAACATATTTGAGAGTGACAAGTTGGAGAAGGGAAACTCCCAGCAAGGAATAAAATTTGTATTAATTAGATAGAGCACAGGCTTTGCCAATGAACTGAAATAAAACACAGTGAGATGGTTAATGGTAGATGCGTGGGATGTTTAAACAAAGACTTAATGTAGGGGACTTTTAAAATGAAGTCCTCAAACATGCAGAGCATCAAGGAATTTTTTAGATCTGTAAAACAGCAGCTGATTACGTGTAGATGAAAGTTAATGAACCAGTATGCTCTGAAGCGCCTTCTCCAGATATGGCTCTGTAACTTCCATTAGCATCCACAGACTCTTAAATACACAAAAGCATTAGTCATGCATCAAATCACACCGTACACTTTGTTAAGTATCCAAAGACTGAAGTGACTCATACAGTCAAAATTCCTTTTCCCATGTGAATCAGATGCAGTGCTTGACAAACCTCCACTGGAAAAGAAGGATGCCATCTTTTGAGGAGTATATTTACAGCACCTAACGGCTTTAGGAGTCTGTAAATTAGTCAAGGAGTCTGTAAATTAGTCACACTGATCTCAAACTGGGTTTTCAAAACTGTATGAAAAGCACCTAAAAATATTAGAAGGCACTTGTCAGTGACAGAAATAAGGTCCAGCTCAGCATTGTCCAGCCCGCATGTAGCCAGTCTGCACCACTAAACACGAGCACTCGCTGTTACCAAATGGAGATGGTCACGTTTTGCAATCATGTTGCAGTGCATTAATGAACCAGATTTCAAAGGCTAGAATTAAAACCGTCCTCCTTTTGCAGGGAGCCTGCTTTATTCAACATTTTCCCTTCAAAACCTCCCTTTGGTCTCCAGGTTGGGAATGAGTCACGTCACGACTCCCGAGGAGTCAAACAAACCGACCCATTCCGTGGTGATTCACTGACAGTGGTTTTGCCATCTTCTGCATGTGTTGTAACTCCAAGCAGTGACAATTATCACAGGGTTTGTGCTTGGCTTTTGTAATTCTTAATTCTCATTTCTTTTTTTATTTTTTCCCCCAGCTTCTCTATCTGTTTTTAATTAAAATCAGACCCAGGAAAATGTTGAATAATATAAAAAAAATCCACCATTTGCATACCGTGTACAAGCTGCAGGATCTGGCTGCCTTCAAGTGTGTTCCTGTGTTTTAAAAAAGGCAGCTGGCCTCCCTGTGTGCACACGTCACCTTCTTTAAGGAGTTTTGTTTGTTCTGGGTAAACACGGCCTGTTAATAACACATCTAACCCTTTCCTTCTGTCTGGAAGGTGGCTGTGGGCACCTTCTGGCAACACTTTGAGAAAGTTCACTGGGGCTCTGTGAAGCACAGCCATGTCGGGGCCACGGGCTGCAAACCAGCAGTAGGACAGCAAAGTAGATGTGGACTGGGAAAAGGAAATCCCTACCCCTAGGGTGCTCCTGCATTGCCAGGCTGAGCTCTGGGGAGCTTGAGGGGTTTCACCCTTGTGAAGAGAACTTGCTCTGTGGCTGTGCTCAATCTTCCTGGGGCTGGGGGAGACTGCTGATATATTTTCACAGCTGAAAATCCATTGAACCTGCCTTTACACCTATCTGCTTGCAGCCATCCCTCCGCTATGACATGCAATAAAAGCCGCAGTGCTGGTCTGGCAGGCACAGGGGCTGTGTTTTCACTTACGAAAGAGCTGGGGGGTTACAGTGAGCACAATAAATGTGTATAGTGAAAGCTGTCCCATTGTACAAGAGCCATGGAAATCAACCAAAGAGTTCGTAGTGGTGAGTCCTCCTTGGAGCTGACCCACGGGGCCACAAATAAGGGGACTGAGAAAAGCTGTTTCAAGAGAGAGGGGAAGGCCAATTTAAATTCAAAATGCTTTAAATGTGGGGATTTTGGTATAAAGATGGAGGAACAGGAGCATGGCAAAAGAAGATGGTACAATAGGCTGGAAAGACATGGAGAGGTGTGTTGAAGAGGGCCGAGAGAAAGGAACGCAAGACAAGGCAAGGTCTTGCTCTTGCTAAGGCATGAAGGACACCACTGTATTTCTCACTCCTCAGCTTGCCCCTGGCTGTCTGGTGTGGAAAGAGAGTCCTGCAGCTGCTGAGGAACATAAAGCAAAGCAGCCAGAGCCACTGATTAAATGGAAGAAAAGACAAGTATGTCCAAGCGAATGAGTATTACTACCCTGGCTGCCACCTCTGCTCCAACTGGGCATTTCTGCTAGCTGTTTAACCGAGGCTTAGCTGCTTTGGCTTCAGCAGCTTGATGTTTCTGGGTCTTTCAGGTTTTCAAAGGCAAGGGCTTTCTATCTGAGACAAGAAACACCCCACCTGATGGAGGAGGTCTCGGTATTCCCTTCTATTCTGTCTGACTTATGATGGAACTCCTCATCTGCTTTTCTGTTTCTCTTTCATCTGGTACAATCAAAGTGGATGGTCTGTTATTTCAATCCATCTTTGGACTGAATCTTGCCTGAAAACACAGATGGTTGCTAACCAGTATGCCAGGGACCTACATTCCTGTCTCTGCCTGACTGCCGCACTTTCTTTCACTGCTTGCATTACAGCCTGCCTTGTTTGAACATTCACACTGACTTCTACTTTTCCAGGCATGAAGATCTTCAGGCTGTGTGAAGATGAGATGTGGTTTCTCTTTTGGGCAAGTTGCTTTTCTCTTTTCTAGTTCAAACAGCTGTGTACCGTAACTCCCCTCCCAGTTCCAGACCTTCTTCTTCACACAGACAATAAGGAGACAATAAAAGATCTCTACACACATCCATAGCCCTCACTTCAGGGAACATCTTTGCTCATTCTCAAATGCTCCATAAGTGTTTATGTGCTCTGCAACCACTGGATAATTTCTTGACATCTAAGAGAGCTAATGGGTGAAGGACTTGGTTTCACATCTCTTCTCAGATGTCCTTTTCAAAGTACCCCAAAGGTCGTTTCAGTTCTTTACTGGCCAGCTACATTTCACTTCCTTGCCATATGAAGATCCATGGTCAGAATAGGATCTTTGGTCAAGCTACATCAGCACAGCATGACGCCAAGTCAGTTCTCAGCATGTTGCTCAGAGGCAACAGAAATGGTAGCAGCTGTGTTTGTGCACAGCTCTGCTGAGGATAAGCTGTCCTGCTAGAAAGCATCTTCATTGCTCTGCTCAAAAGAGCAAGCACCTGTGTCGGATTTGACTGCTGAAGTGGAGCTAGAACTTGAAGGCAGCTGACAGGGCTCCCAGGCACACCCTATGTCTGCCTACAGAAAGCTGGAGGCTAGCTTACCTACTTTTTGGTTTGGCTTCTGCACTGAGCCATTCCACCCTGCCCAACTATGCAGGCTGGTTCAACTAGCAAGTGCCGTGAACGCCCCAGTGGCTGGACATAAAAGCTAATCTCTTAGTTAGCTGCTAATCCCCAGACCCAGCTTCAGTGAGCAGAGACATGCGCGGGTATTTGCTTTCCACTGGGCAGCCTGCAGATGGGCTCAACTGCAGCTGAATCCTGAGGAATGTAGAAAATCTCTGCAATAAAACTGATAGCGGTTATTGCAGTAGAATATGTCATTTCCCGTGGAAGTAATGATAGAATGGGCTGTAAAATATAGGGCCAGACTCAAAAATGACATTTCACTGTTTATTTCTTCAATTTTTATTTTCCTCCCTGTTGCTGGGTGAAAGGCTTCCTCAGAGAATGGGGGAAAGGGGTGATCGGGCTGGAGCACAGAAGCAGTAAACCTGCCCGCGTCCACTCCGGCCCTCTGAAGTGCAAAAAGGGTTAGAAAACCCCCACCCCAGCAGATCGTATTTTTGTGTTTTATTTGAAACAGTTTCGCGTGGGAAAGCACTGCTCTGCTCTGCGAGGACGGACAGAAAAGACCGAGAACAACCGCTTCAGCCCGCCAGCCGCCCGGGCATCCCCCTCTGACACGGGCGGTGGCGGAGCCAGCCCCTGGCCCGGCGGCCTGGCCAAGGGCTCCCTCCCGTGGCAGCTGCGGGAAAACCCG
>NW_010434031.1:13008-17657 GCF_000710305.1 Buceros rhinoceros silvestris | reverse complement strand
ATCGAGGTAAATCGGTCCCTCAACCCTTAACATACCTCCTATGCAGCTGGGCCTGGAGCCACACCTGGCCCCATGCGACCTTGGGTTACGAGGCCAATGGATTATTCGTCATCTTCACCAAGCTCCTTGTTTAGGCTTGGCCTGTAATCATTAGTATACAAACTATCCTTGACACACAGTACCCTTCTCAGAAGCAATCCTCCCCTCCTGCTTCATCCAGCTCCAAGGTGCTGCCCTGCTAGACATTCCAGAGCCTTCTGCAGGAGCCTGCTTCATCCCAGTTGTGCTTTGCCTTGATTTAATCTCTTCCCAATAAAAGCACCTTGAAATTCAGAGCCTTGCTGAAGCCCTCCAGGCATGCTCTGTGTCTGTGCAGGTTCTCCCTATCCATTCCCCTGGCATGTCCCTCAGCACAGTGGGACACAGAATCTTCAGCTGGGCTGCCTCTGTCCTGGTGGGGTACCTAAGAAGGACCTTGCCTTCCCTTGGAGCTGTCTGCAGGTATGATGCCACTGATAACAGGACCTCAAAAGTCTCGCTGTACATGCAAGGACTGCGTCAGCTGTTACAACCCATATTTCCCATATTATCCATACTTCTTCCCTGCTCCTCTATGCATACTATCCTCCTTCTGCTGCAGCACATTCATTTTGAATTCATTTGTGGTTTCTTCTTGCAGATTGGTGCACCCAGACTCTACTGCTCCATCCCCGTTATGAGAGGGAAGAGAGCGACAAAGGACACTGGCAGAGCACGATGCTTCCCCTCCTGCCTCTCTGCACTTGATCTCAGTATCTTGGGAGCAGATCTCTCTGTCATCCTCCCACAGATGGTCTAAAAGGCTTTTAATCTGCTCCTCAAACACGCATGCACTCAACTCTCCATTAATCCATGGTGTGATTTAATATTAGACGCAGCAAGGGCTGGGCGAAACTTGTGAGCCATTAATTCAGCTGGAACAATGAGCTAATGAGAGGAACCTTGTGAGCCTCCCTCCACAATCCTGGTTGCTCAGTGCATATTAATCTTCCTGAGCACATGTTCCGGGAGCATCTCCAGCAGCTGAGCACCCTGCTGCATGTTTGCTTTACGGGCCATTGTTCCCTGTGCCCAAGACCTCTGCTTGACTTGCTATAGTTCTTCCCAGTGAATTTGTTCCAAACCAGAAGATTTAGTGGCACACAGAGACCTGGAGGTGGCAGTGGGAGGCTGCGCACATTAATGAAGTCCCTGTTAGTACTCGTGCTGTTGCCTGGGCAGGGACACAGATAAAATCCCCAATTCCTCTTTGCCTGGTGGGACTGAGTATGGTACCTCCTTCTGCAGATGGTGAGGGGCTTTGAGATACGAATCTGTCCAGCCAGAATAGATGACGGCAATTCAGCTGCTATGGGGCAATGCTAGCATCACTGAAGCGTAATTAATTCTCTGTGCTACCCAGAGGGGAGTTGGAACACGGAGGCTGTAGATCTCTCCCAGGTGAATGCATTCCATCTTGGTTTGAACTTTGTGCACTTCACCAGTTGTACGCTTCCTAAAAATACTCCCACAGAGCCACAAATTCCTGTAGAGTAACTGTAAGGCTGCTGACAAGAGGCTCACTTTTCTTAGTTACAGTTAGAAATAGCCCACAGCACTCTTAGGATCCATTGACCCCTGGCTGTAAACCTGCCGCTTGTAGAGGAGGGAAACAAGAAGGCAACACCACGATTTCCACTCAGATAAAGCTGGGCACACTGAAGGTACCAGAGCAGACTATTAGTTTAAGAACTGCTGCCTCACATTATAAACCTAGCACCATCAGTCAAGGGCTGTGTGGGATGCCAGGTGCACCCCAAGGGGGGATGGGCAGCTGTTCCATCCCTGTCGTTCCAGCCCTGTCAAGGCTTGGCACATGGTGGACTCCACGTGCATATTTTCTTCAGCAAAGTTTTCGGTTTATCTTCTCACCATAAATGTTTGATTTCTCTTTAAAGGAAAATTTCAGAGGGCTTGGTCAGTAGGCCAGTGGCTGTCACCACTGAAAGGACAACCACTGGGTCACAACCCAGGCCAGAGGACAGAAGCATCTGCAGTTTGATGCTGTCAAGCAACAACCCAGTTTTAGGTTTGAGTGTGGGGCGACTCTGCTTCTTCCTCGAGCTCAGATGTCTGCTGTTGCCTGAGCCCCAGGAGCAGGATGTATTTAAATATTACTGCTAACTGAGAATATTTTAGGTCTGCATTTCTCCTAAAAATTAACTCTCTCGATTTGAAACTCTAAGTTGAGGCATAAAATTACTGTTGGTTAATAAACCCCATGTAAATGTCAGTAGGCACAAAATGCACATTTGTTTCTCGAAAGTTAACACTAAGCCAGGAACTCAGGAGGAAGCTAAAACCTGGAATGAAATACAAAACCAGAATTCGGCAACAGCAATGGGCTCTGTAAGGGCAGCAAAAGGTTGTCTTCTGCTCAAGTATAAGCTTGATCACCTGTGAGAAGCTTCCCACCCCAAAAAGCAGAAAGGCTCATTTTCCACCCTTGTCCCAGCAGTGACATCTGCGAGGTTGAAATCTATACTGCTAAAAATCCTCAAGGACCCCAGAGCCAGATACCAAGCCGTATTCATTAACTACATCTAATGCTGCCTTTAATCAATTATATGTCTTTTAAATACAAATGTATTTTGAGAGACCTTTTTTTGTCCTGTATCTAGGACAGGTAAGGCGGGCTCATAAAACCAAGTGTAGATTCTGAGTGTGCACCTGTTTCAGTTAATTACCATCCAAATTAAAGCTTATTCAGCTGATGAATTTTAAAAAAAAAAGTAAACAGCTAGTGAATAAATGCAATATTAAGCCTTTCAACTCAAAGTGAAAAGAAATCCAAATAAACGTTTATCACGAAATAGCTCTAACAAGCTGGTTTACAAGTACTGGGTTTTGCTGACCAGCACAAGTCAGCTTGCTTTAGGAAAACAGTGAAGTAGTTCAAATGTGAAACAAGATTAGAGTGATTTATTTAAAGGCTTCCTGTTTACAGATTTAGATCAACTTGAATTGAAATCAATTCATCCTTCCTGCCTGGAAGGGGTTTGCTCAGGAAGATGGCAACGGGTGCACATCAAGGATTGTGGCAAGTGTGGTTCCCCTTTATTCCCTCCTCACCTCTTTCCATAGAGGGGTGCTTCACACAGTTTACATTAAAAAAAAAACCCGACGAACAAATGGACAATGAGATGAGTGGACCATCTCTCAGTGCAGCTGGGCATTTCCATTTAGTGGAAGAAGCCACAGCACCTGGATCATGCCATGGAGCCGTGCCACTGGCAATAACCTCACAGCAAGGATGCTGCCGGTGCAGCTTGAGCAAAGGCAGTGCTCACCTTCACGAGGAGAGAAGCAGGATGCTGGGTGCCTCCCACTGTCCCAGTGCACCCCAGAGCAAGACCCTTGTATGCCTCCATGCACCCAGCTGGGAAAGGGCTGCCTCCTTGTCCCCCGCCTCACAGCACTGCTGCAGATGGGACTGGTGTGACAGACAAATCCCTAGTGTCCTGGCTCTGCCAGGGATGCCTGGCACATCAGCGTTGCTAAGCGAGGAGAAGTTTTAACACATTGATTAATAATGCCCTGACTCTGTGTGAGTAATTAGAATTAATGTGGGATATCAAATCAGGAAATCAGACATTATTAGGAGGAATTAGTGATTTATTTTTATTTTACGCCTGGCTCACCCCAATCCCCAGCACAGACGGGGGATTTGGCAAGAGATGAAGCGCCTTACAGCACAAGGAGGAAGAAGTGGTGATGGCAGGAGCGGGAAGAAAGGGAAGAGCATAGCTCCTGTGTGGTTAATGGCAATGGCTCATCATCGCTGCAGTTGCTGCGAGCATGGTCAGAGCAGCAGCGAGGGACTCCATCAGTGTGACTGCTGCTTGGGGTCCCAGCCACTGCAGCTGGAGGGATGGCATGAGCCTGGCAGCCACCTGTGCAGGAAAATGCTATCCTGGCACAAACCCTGACACTTCTCTCCTCTGGTTCGCTTTTGCTCTTTTACACTGTGGATGGGAAGAACATGCTAGAGGCAAACCCATGCCCCTACAACAGGCGACATGGCAGCAGGACAAGGCAGGGATGAACCTCTCTAGTGCTAGTGCTGGGGATCTTGCTCCTCAGAGGGGTCCTGCTCTAGCACAGCCATCAGGACCACAGGGTTTCACGCCACACCAGGCTGCAAAGCAGACAGCTTCCTGTCACCAGCTGGCACAGAGGCAGGGCCAGCCACCGGACAAATTCTCTCCCCAGTCACCTCTCCCCCATTCCAGGAGAAAAGGGTTAAGGAGAGAGATAAGAAGAAAAAGTTGGCAAGACCTCAGTTAAGTTTAGGAAACTAAAACAGTTTTAATAACAATAGAACAATATTATATACAAAACCAAACAAGACATTAACAAGTATATACAAGGTTTAGGAATCTGTGGAAGGGGTTAAACCACGGGAAAAGGGAATCAAAGTGATAGAGAAAACAAACTACCACAGTCTGTAACGACCGAGGGCTGGTGGAGCGGCGGAAAAGGGCGGCGAGAAGCGGTGCCGCGTTCCCCGGGGAAAGCAGCAGCCCGGCGGCAGCAGCTCCCGGAGGGCAGGGGGGGGGGGGGGGGGGGAT
>NW_010434031.1:12424-12764 GCF_000710305.1 Buceros rhinoceros silvestris | reverse complement strand
AAGAAGTCCCACAGCCAGTAAGATGGAGTGATGTGCAGGGCGAGGAATACTTTAATTGGCTTGCTTCTGTGTCAATCAAAACCAGTCAAACTGGTTTCATCTTAAAACCAGGACACTTCCCAAGCCGCCGTGGAGTGAGGGCAGGATGGAAACCCTAAATCTGCAGCCTGTCTTCACCGGTGCACAGGAAACATAAGGAGCAGGGGAGTGAAATGGTGTAATTTGGGACTCACAGTCCAAGTGCCTTGATGCTCTGAAAGGGGGGAGCAAGCCAAAGGACGGAGGTAGAGGAGCCCGTGGGACACCAAGGCCAGCCTGCCTCAGCCCGCGGCACAGAGGC
>NW_010434031.1:11543-11911 GCF_000710305.1 Buceros rhinoceros silvestris | reverse complement strand
CTGAGAATGGATTTTAATTGCACTGTCCAGGCTCAGTAAATCACAGGGGCAATTAAAATACCCACTTGCACTGACAGTTGCTCTGGAGCATGGACTGCGGTAAGATGTTAGGCTGCTTAGCTGTGGTACAAGGAAATGCAAAGGAGCAGAGTGGATCTGAGAGCGAACAAGGAAGGGGGATATGGGCGGTGGGGGTGAAGCTCACCCATATTCCCCAGTCCCTATCCCACATTCTTGGCTGACTGTGCAATTTGATGGCTAGTTAGAAAAAAGCCCAAGGAAATCTCTACTCTGCTCTGATGAGACCCCGCCTGGAATCCTCAGCACAAGACATGGACCTGTTGGAGCAGGTCCCGAGCAGGGCCACA
>NW_010434031.1:0-11186 GCF_000710305.1 Buceros rhinoceros silvestris | reverse complement strand
ATAGTTTTAAACTAAAAGAGGGGAGATTTAAACTAGATATAGGGAAAAAAATTTTTACAATGGGGGTGGTGAAACACTGGAACAGTTTGCCCAGAGTGGTGGTAGATTCCCCATCCCTGAAAAGCTGGACAGGGCTCTGAGCAACCTGATATAGTTAAAGACGTCCTTGCCCATGGCAGGGGGCGTGGACCAGATGACCTTTAATGGTCCTTTCCAACCCAAAGCATTCTATAACTCAGTGATCTCTGCAGCTGGCGAGGTCTTCAGTGTCCATGGTTCAGGTGCTCTGGATATGCAAACACTGTGTCCTGGGCCACCTTCTGCCTGCACCTCTCCATACATCCCTTGCAACTCCAGCAAGCACATGCCAGAGCTCATCCCTTTTCCCAGACCTCTGGCTCAAGTCGTCCCAGCCACTGGCTGGCTAGCAGAGCTGTGCACCCATTCCTGCCTGCCTTGCTGCTCTCCCCTTGTGCCAGCATCACCACTCCACCAGCCCTGCCATGGCCAGGAGATCCTGAGGCAGGGGAAGAGCCGGCCAGGGGTAATCGCTGCTGAAGCCCACCTGCTGCACAGACAGGGAGCAGAGCAGAGGGGCAGTAGGTGCACCCCCAGGGAAGGACAGTGAGGGCATCGCCTCCTTGGGAGAGAGGACCCTTCTGAGCAGCCTTCCTGTGTAGGACCCTGAGCCCATGGGTTTGCCGCTGGCCAAGCCAAGGAGCCCACGGAGGAACTCGTGGGGTTGTAGGGGAGTGTGAATGTCTGAAGGCCACAGCTTCTGCAGGACTCAGTGGATGCCGTTTGATGATCTTCCCCAGTATGCTTCTAGCAGATGAGGCTCTGACTTGCTGCAGTGCTGCACGGTGCCTCCCTTCGAGGAACTTAAGGAGGTCTTGGCCCTGTAAAAGGTAAAATGGCCTTTGCTTGGTTGTGATGGGTATGAGGGAAACACGTGAGCTACCAGATTGCCCAGAAGGCCTGTGTTCATGGCAGGGACATACTGACACAGCCTCCTAGGACCAGGACATGGCCTGAAGCAGGACATGCTCACTCAGCGGAGCAGCAATGATGCTGTCCTCAGATGGCTTCAGCATCTCCAAATGGGACTCCCTTCCCGGTTTGCAAGACTTTAGGGTTTAACTGCAGTCATTTAACTGGGACCTAACTGGGCTAATCCTGTTGCAGAAGCCAAGACAAAGCTTCGTTACGGGTCTGGCACATGGGCCCTCTGCTTGTGTCCCACAGGTGGGAGGTGAGGTGTGTGTACTGACCCCCTTCTCGCCCCGTCCTGGCAAGTGTCTCCAAGAGCCATGCAGATCACTACCATGCTCACACCTAGCTGGGGTGCAGGAGCATCTTTCATGGGTCTCGCTCCCCTTAGATGCCCTCTGAAAGCAGAGCCACTGCCCAGACAGGTTGAGCCCCAGATGGAAAAGCTGGCACATGGCTGATGATTAAAATCTCCAAGACATTTCTGCACCAGCTTGGGCTGGGGATGATGTTTCCACAGCTGCACCCTCACTACTTTGGCCTCTCCTCACAGCAACTCGAGCGCAGCCTGCCTTTCTTGTCCAGC
Organism: Buceros rhinoceros silvestris; assembly: GCF_000710305.1. Classification (NCBI taxonomy): domain Eukaryota; kingdom Metazoa; phylum Chordata; class Aves; order Bucerotiformes; family Bucerotidae; genus Buceros; species Buceros rhinoceros. The sequence goes on along the minus strand of NW_010434031.1, from coordinate 9,610 downwards.
ACCCAGCCTGCCCCAGCAGAGCACTTGGGCACTGCTTAGGCAGATTCAGAGTCCATTGCACCTAGGGCTGTCTGGCATGGGAGGGGCTGAGGGTGAGCAAGCAGGATGAATCCATGGCTATTCAAGCCCTTTCACTTCTTCACAGGGCCACGTAGCGGAGCACAGGCTGCCAGCAAGGAGAAGTACACTGCACACCATCAGCTTGGGCCACCAAAGGCTGCAATGGGCACAGAGCTAACAAAGTACAGTGATGGGAGTGCTGGAGGGACCAGGAATTCTTGGAGTGTCATGGCAGGAGTTAAAGAGCCAGCTGCTGTCCTCCTCTCCAGGGGGCTGAGCAGGGACAAACAGCAGCATCAACACTCCACTAGCTTTTCATCATCCAAGCTCTGTATTTGTGGTGACAGTTTAAACCTAACAAGCCCTGAACTGGTGGTGGAGACTCAATACCAGCACCCAGGCCAATGGAGGAGCCCTGGTATGAAAAAGAAGGGCATAACCTCAAGTGGCAATGCCCCAAAGAGCTCCCCTCCATGATCGGAATCTTCTCAGGCAGGAATTTTAAATAGAATATTTTTCACTCTTTCTTTTTTTTCCCCCAAGATGAAAATGTCATTGGTACGGTTAATAATACCCCCTACAGCATCTCAGCCATATTACACTGCCTTTGATGTATCCCACGTGCAGCGTGCATCCTGACGGCAGTGGGAGGAAGCTTTAAGAGTAGTGTTTAAAGTGCACAAAGCCTGTCTCTCAAGAAGTTTATCTTCACAAGTAAAGGTAGGCAACCTTTCTATTTCTAATTACTTTGAGTCTATAAACAGGTGAAAAATTACCCCACCCACCCCAGCCCCTCCCCTTTCTTCCTATTTGCAGGAGAAAAGAGGAAAGCAAATAAACATAGTAAGAGATGCAGAGACTCGGTGGCACTGTCAGGTTGTGTAGTACAAAAACTGAGTGCTGTTCTGGAGTCCCTGGGCATTGCAGATGGAGCCTGGCTGGCATGGCTCAGCCTTTACTTCAACCCGGGTTTTTCGTCCCAGCTGAAGAGGCAGTCGATCTGCTCTTGCACAAGGCAAAGCAAGACTCAGTCAGTAAGCTGCCCAGAGAAACCAGTCCCTGCCCTGTCACGGAGCCCTGTGCTGGGAGGCAAGGATGAAGAGCTGGGTTTTGCAGGGTGTGAAGACAGCAAGACTGCTGTCTCCCAAGCAGGGGGGCTTGGGAGATTTCAGCCCCCATTGATGTTAACTGACTACGCAACAAACACTCCTCTGAAAAGGCATAAGAGACTGCAGAGCTGACTGCTAAAATGCAGCCTGGATTTACATGTAGATTTTCATCAGAATTGAGATGTATTTGTTTAATTAGTATCACTGCAATCCAGACTTGGATGGAAAAGCTTCACTGGGGAATCAGGTTAGTGCAGAGATGTACTCTGGGCACTCGCACTTATTGTCCATACCAACAACAGACATGAAGCTACCGTAAAAACCCCATAGATACCTACATGCAAATATTCACCATGTCAGGTGTTTCCAGCCTTGCTGGAAGAAACAGGGGATCTGCTCAGACCTACTGGCAGAGCATTGGGGTGCCTGGGCTTGGGCGCAGCTAGGGAGATGGCAAGGACCACAGCTAAGACTGAGAAGAGGGAGGGAGACAGTACCATATGGAGGAGAAAGCCCAGAATGGGAGGATGTGGAAGCACAGATGAGACAGAGCACAGGGTCAGGGGCCGGAGGTGCTGATCCCAGCTGGTGGGTGCCTGCTGGCTGTGAGACGGGCACCATGTCCTCCTCCAGACATTTGCAGGGAGCAGCAGGGGGACAGTGACTTTCCCTGGCCACCTGGAAGGGAGGACTTGGTTTTCTGTAGGTACCTGGTTTCCATGCTGACTCCTGTAGAAGGCAGAAGCGGGGCAGCCAGGTCTTGCCCTGAGGGTTTTAAGTAATGAGGCAAGCCAGTGAGCTCAGTGATGGACAGAGTGGCATTAAATGAGACTGAGTGCCTATCTTCATCTTGTCTTGTCATCACGGAAGGAGGTGAGCTAAATTCTCAACACCGAGGCCTTGGGAGCTGTTCCCTTTGCTGGCAGCTAATGGGGCAAGCAATACCAGCTGCAGAGCACAGGAGGGGCTGGGGGCATTGCAGATCCTGCAGCTCTCTTTGGTCCAGGATGCTCTGGATCTCCCTTCTGAAATGAAATGTATTTGGATGTCCAGTTGCCCAGGCTTACTAAAAACAGTCATGAGTCATATTTTGTATGCCCAGAAGCCACTGAAAATCCAAATGAATTTGAGGAAGCACAAGGCAAATCAAACATAGCTCTTTTCATCTGAGGTATTCTGCCTTATTACATGGAGCTAAAAGAGGCGTCCCCTGCCACAAATGTCTCTGTGACCCCCTCCCCCTGGTGGTGTCAGCCCTGGTGCCACAGGGATGGGCTTGGCTCGCCCTGTCTGGGGCTGCAGCTCCTCTTGGGGCAGCACTCGGGGAAGCCCAGCGTGGCAAAGGGTGGATGGGGCAACCCCCAGTGTAATCCTAAATGCCAGCCCTTGCACTGGACTCTGCAGGGCTTGTCTCAGAAACTGCCTCACATAGGCTGTCATGCTGCCTGCCGCTGTGCCCACCTGCTCCTCCTCGTCCAGGGCCTGGGATGGATTTGTCTGCTGTGGGACAGCAGTGCCCTTCTCCCCCTCATCTCCCAGGACCTGCAGGGCATGCCTCGTCCAGCCCAAAGCAGGGGATTGCTGAAGCAAAGCTCTAAGGAAGGGTGGGCCATGTGGGAACAGGCCAGGAACCAGTGCAAGGACCGAGGTCCCCATCCTCATCTCAATGCCTTGCCTGCTCCTCTCTGGCCCCAGGATGGAGCCCTGCACTGGCAGGGCTGCAGGTTAGGCAGCTCCCAGGCAGGGGACAAAGCATCGCAGTGGACTGGCCACAGGAAGGAGGCTGCAGGCAGTCCTTGGCACTTGCTTATGGCAGGCACACAGACAAGGCTGGCCTCTGCATGGCAGATTGATAGGTGACTGGCAGAAAACATCCTACTGATAGGTGAAGAACAAAACACAAACAAGAAGAAATGACAGCTGTTCCTGTAGCTTTTCCATCATCTCTGCCGATAGCAGCCACAGCGCCTGCAGCTCTGCGATTGATGCAGCTCTGGGGACTCCAGGAACATGGATGCTACAATCAGGAAGGTTAAAATGTCCCTATCTCCCTGCGAATACCAGCCACAGCGCCTGCAGCTCTGCGATTGATGCAGCTCTGGGGACTCCAGGAACATGGATGCTACAATCAGGAAGGTTAAAAGAATTGCTGCTGGAACCTAGAGGAGACTTTGGATCCCTATCAGGGACAAAAAGGACATCAATCTAGTGCCAGTACAGGCCTGTCAGACATACCTGCACACTCAGCAGCCAGCCTGGCAAGGCTGGCAGGGTATAACCATCACCTTCAGGCCCTCCCTCCCACCCTGGGGGAACTCCGTTTCAGCCCTGTAGCACTGTGCACCAGCCCTCCTGGGGCAGCGGCACCAAGACGCAGCCACTGCTTGGCCAAGAAAACCCTTGGCAGGAAAGATGTGGAAAACAGAACAGGTGACAAGCCGTTTCAAAGTTCCAGGTGGCTCTGGTGCAGTTGGTCCCGTGGCCTCACACAGCTTGATAACGCAGCTGACTACCCTGTCTTTCTGCATCATGTGAGCCCCAGCCTGAGCTGCAATGCCTCACAGGTGTCCCCTGCTATTCAGCCCTCTGCAGTCCTGGTGTTCAAAATATATGGGACTACTTTATACAGCACTAGCAATGGTAATCAGCAACCCCTCAGAGATGGGAGAAGCTGGCACTTTACTTTCAGGTCTAGCTTCTAGGTATGGTAAGAGGTAGGGACAAGACTCAGTACAACTGTTGGTTGGAAAGCACCCAGATGCATGTATAAACTGGTATTCTGTGGCTTCCAGTCAAACCCTGCTGCAGGAAGCCCAGCTGCTGCACCTCTGACCTGTGCAAGGGACCTGGTACTCATGTGTTGTAGCACACACACGCAGCATGCCTCCAGATGCCACCACTTGGCTGATGACTGGAAGCAACCTGTGTGGGGACACAGCGGGCTCCCATCTAAAAGGACCACGCTTCTCCATCTCCCGATGTCACCCACCGCCCAGGAATCCCATGGCTGTTGCTGCCTTCAGCCTCTTCTGGTGTAGAGCACACAGCCACTCGATACCCACACCACGCCAGACACATCTCAGGTAAAGACAGTCTCACAGCACGGTCTGTTCCCCGGGCACAGACAGATCCTGGGCTGGCACAGGTGCCTGTGTCATGAGTGGCCAGGACAGCTGCGCTGGTGGGAGCTGCAGCTGACCACAAGGTTGGAGGGTGCTGGCAGTGTCTCTGAGAGTGCTTTCTGCAGTATCTGTGCCTCCTGCAGAGATCTCCCATACTCAGAGCCAGGCATGGAGCTTCTCCACTCATCAGTGAGCCAAACAGGGCTGAGGGGAGAACGGCTGCTTGCAGGACTGTGCTCAGCCCCATCACCCACTGTCCTCCACCCCGAATTAGATGCATGCCACTAGGACCACTATCCCCATTATGGCAACAAGAGTTGATGGGTATCACCATTCAAGCAGTTGTTGCCTAATGGTCCTGTGACAGCTTTTGGTGAAAAATAACAGCTATTTCTTAAAGTCTGTTCCATGCCTGGCAAAGTGAGTAGGACAGCACGACAGCAGTCCACTCTCAGCTGCTCCCCAGCCTGCAGGTTGGCTTGAGGCCCATGAAATGCTGCAGCACAGGGGCATTGCAGGATGTGCAGGTACTCTAAACCTCTATTTAAAGTTTCATGGTCATGGTGATCAGTAATAAAATAATAAGTCTTGGGTAGCAATAAGGAGCTCTGATGTTTACCGACAGAGATGTTTGGGTTGGCTTGGCACACGCATGTGTGCACACACAGCCCTCATGCATGCACAGCCATGAGGAGAAACTGCACTGATCAAGTTAAGCGTGGCAAGACCTTGCTGCAGTGTGGAGCAAATGTTAATGCTAAAGAGCTCTAACTAGTTTAGAAGCGAAGAGCCGTAACAGTTTTCAACATCCTGAGGAAATTGCATTGTGGCCATTTAATTCTCTGCTGCTGTTGCCCTCTGAGGAAGGCAGGCAATGTTTCTCTCTCTTCTGGAATGTTTGTCTCTGTGACTATATTTTGCATGACTGCTTCAGCTGATGCAGAGCTGCCGGAGAGCTGAGCTCCAGGCAAAGAAGGGCTTTTGTGTTGGGCTTTGTGCGCTGCATCCCACGTGAGGTAATGCAGGGCAAGCCACAGTGGGGAAGGAAGGTGGTAGGAGATATTTGGAAAACTATGAGGATTTGTAGACGAGGTCTTGAGGCTTGCAGCAAGCTGGAGAGCTGCAAAGGGTGGATCTTTTGAAAGCCAAGGTCTTACACAGGTACCCCCATTGCTGGGCCTTTCTCAGGACTTGCCGTTGCTTCTGAAAACCCAGCTCTCAATGGCAGGAGATGCTTGGCTTGCTTTTCTCTCTCTCCCACCTCACTTCACTTTTAGATAAGCTTCTATCCCACACTGCTCAGAGAAATGCTTTGAAAACCTGACCCCAGAGCACCCTAAAAACACAGAAAGCAGCAAGTAAATAAAAGGAGGACTTACTCTTCTGTCTTAAAAAATCACACCCTTTTTGCCCTGATTCAAGAGAATTTTTTTTCCTCTCTTCTTTTAAGGATGGCGCCTCTGGGAGATTTGGGATTGTGGTGCCAATGCAGAAGCCAGTGTGGTGGGTGCCCCTTCCTGAGGATGCTTCATTGCTCTTGGTGGCTGCCTAGTGCTGTCATGTGCCAGCCAGCGCTTGGTGGCTGTGGGGGACCATAGCACTGCTCTCATTGTCATCCTTTCCTGATGAGCATGGGACGCAGCCATAGAAGCCATGCCTGTGACAAAAGCTTTGCCACCCTTCTCTGCCTAGGGTGATTTTGCTCCTTGGAGCCATTAGCTAGGGGCTAATGCACTTGCCTCGAGCTCTCCAGTAGCCAGCTGGTCCCCACCCTAGTCCTGAGTGCCAGCTCCAGGCATGCAGGTCTCTCTGGCAAAGACAGCATCCAGGATCTAGGCAAGGCTGGATGAAGGTCTGCTCCCCACTTCCACTCATCAGTTGTAAATACTGGCAGGAGATCTCCTGCTGGAAGTGGGCTGTGAGTCACTGGCAGGTAATTGATAAAGCAAGCAGGGCTGCATTAATTGAAATTATGGCAGCCAGCAATATGTTTTCCATTAGTCCTGACTCTGCAGCAGCCAGTGGGGCAGCAGAAAACCCAGAGGGACAGGGTCCATTTCGCTACAGTGATGCTCCAGGCAAGGACCTGCAAGGGGGCAGGAGGGAAACCTGCCCTACCCCCACTGGTGCTCTGAGCACTCCTTAGCTGCACCTCTGCCATTCACTATGGCTCCACACCATGCTGGTGTGGGCTGTGCCACGTCCAGCACTGGAACTGGCTTTGCTGACGTGCCCCGTGGACCGTCTTGCCAAAGAGATGCAAGAATCTGGCGCATCCGCAGGTTGAGAGGCTGGCAGCCATCGGTGACAGGCATGTGAATGCCCTGCAAGGACAGGGGAGGGAGGTGCAGCCCCCATTTTCACACCCTCTCCTCCCACCTGTGCTAGAATCCTGTGTGAAGGTACCACAGGCCCAGGAGTGGGGCAGGGGGGTGGAGCAGTGGTTGCAGCACTCCATCCGTCGTTGATGCAAAGGGAAGATGTTGCTCAGGCAACGCATTAGAGTGGGAGAAGAGGGGGCGATGCAGATCAGGAGTGAGGTGCATTAGCAAAGATAAATGGGGAGCCCAGGGCTGTCAAGGCAGAAATTTGGCCCCCCAGAGCAGGGGGATGGCCACAGATCTTGTGGCTGAAGGCACAGCAGGATGGGGGAGTGCAGCACAGCTAGATGTGGTCCTGCTTTCCAGGTCCTGCTTTCTGCCACCTTACCGCCTCCTCCCTGTGACCCCAGATCCTGCCTGCAGCCACCCAGCCAAGCCACTAGAGCTGGGATGCTGTGGCTCACTTCACCATCTCAGCCCACTGCTGGAAAGCTTGGACCTGCCAGCCCAGAGGGACAAGCCTGCCAGGGCAGGATTTGCAGCGTACTCCAAGGCTGCTCAGCCACTGGAGAGGAACCAGGAGCTGCAGCCAAGCAGCTGCTGGCTGCAAAATAAATTGGAAAGAAAAAGGTTAATTGCTGTGGTTTGCCTGCAGCAGCAATGAGATGAGCGTGCTGACACAGGGAGTCCAGAGGGTGGGCAGCAGCCAGCAACACGCCTGTGCCACCGTCCCTGCTGGATGTCACAGGCTGGGGCACCATGGAAATGGCTGCTTCAGGATCAAGTGTGTCCTGCCTACCTGATCCACTGCCAGCAAAAGGTTGCCACCAAGATGAGGGCCCCTGCCCCCTATGGAGACCAGAAAGTAGCCCTGGCTGCCCAACACTGGGCACCACAGAAATGAAAGCCACCCTAATCGCAGATGTCCCTATGAGTTCAGCCACAATGCTGCCCACTGATTTGTAGGGGAATTGTTTGGTCAAGGGCTTTAGGATAAACTGTGCAAAAAACCACCCAGTGTCATCACGATGGGGTTTGAGGTCCAGGGGTGAGGGCAGAGCCCCTCTACTGTACAAGCAAGGGGCTTGCAGGCAGTGGCATGGCCCAGAGATGCTCTTTTAGTGGGCTGCCTCTTCCATACCCCCCACGTACAGGCACAAGGAGGGACACCAACCACGTGCAGGAGAACAGACACCTCCTCTGTCCCTGACCACAGGGGCTCAGGGACCCCAAAGGCAGAACCCCACTGCATTCAGTATTGAGGCAGCTGGTGGGAAGAAGGGAGGAGTCAGATGCAGCTGTTAAGGCAACAGAAGCTCTCGAAGGGAAGGGAAGGGAAGGGAAGGGAAGGGAAGGGAAGGGAAGGGAAGGGAAGGGAAGGGAAGGGAAGGGGCAGTCTTTAAATCATGTTTGCATGGCACCAAGCACCTTCAGATGCTTCTGTAAAAATATGAAATAAGTAGAAAAAGAGGAGGTTTCCATAGAGGTGGGTATTTCTTCGAGCTAAGCTGTCACAGACACATTGGGAGTTAAACAAAGAGCCTGGGTGCTCCTAGGAGATGGGGCCAGCCCTGCAAGGCAGAAAGAGCTGGGGGAGTTTTGCAGCCCAGGGGGTTCACACCTCCTTCTTTCCCCATGTATGGGATTTTTTTGTTAGCTGGACCTTTGTTCCATAAGATGGCCAAATCCAAAAAAGAGGGCAGGGAACAAAATAGCCTCATGGAAGCTGAGGGGCAAAGAAATTCCTGTGCTCTTGTTCTGGCTCTTCCAGGCTTGCTTTCCTTACCAAGGGAGGACAACCCCACAACACCCCAGCTTCAAGGACTTGTCAGCTCTGCATGTCCCAGCTATGGGAGGCTGTAGGCAACGTGTTCTGGGAGCATGCTGCATGCATGGCTGCCTGCAGGGGACAGGGATGTGACAGCAAAGGGCCAGCTGCCATTTGAAGCTCATTAGTGGGTGCTGAGCTGCAGCCCCTTTCTCCGCTGTTACATGGTATAGAGCTATAACCACTCCCTTCACAACCTCATTACCAGGGACTCCAAGCACCACTACGGCTGTCCCACCCTAAAAACAAAGACTGTCTTTGCTCAGTCAGCAATGGCGAACACTGATTTTACTTTGGCATGGGGAGGCAGAGGGTTGGTGGGTAGCAGAAGTGCCCTGAAGCTGAACAGGTCTTGGCTGGAGAAGTTCTTTGAGACTGTGGGGTACCACGAAGGCTCCAAAACTGTAACAATTGTTCAGTAAAAGAGATGGAAAGACTTGTTTTCAGGTGGCCTATCCATCCTGGACACCTTCACTGGATTTAGCTGATATAATTCCATCTGTGGACATTCTTCGCTTCAACCAAAAGAGCCTACAACAATTAAAAGGAGGGACAATACTAGTTGCCAGAGCCCTGGTCCTGCCCCTGTCACTGCTTTTCTATCAGAGCACTACCTGAGAGGTGATCGAATACCTAAGAGGTCATCAACCACTCTGCAGTGCCTGCCTCCACATTGGCAGGGCGTTGCTCTGCTTTCCCAGCCCAGGCCCTGCTCTGCAGAGATCTGGATTTCCATGCCTCACTTTCAGGCTGCTGCTTAGCTTGATGACTAACCAACTCTATGCTCAAATGATCCTGCTGCAGAGTAACACTTCTCATCCTGCCAGCAGCCCTGTGGGATGCTGGAGAACAAGCACTTTCCCAAACCCACAGGTTCTGCAACCGCATACCTCCACTTGCTGATGCCTGATGCAATAACCCTGCAATGCTCCAGTTTCTCATCTGACTGATGTAAACTTACCTGGAGAATCCTTTGAGTGGCTTGTTTGTCTAACTGACAGCAACAACACAGTGTTGTTGGCAAGTGGTGCAGGAGAGTTTGACCTGACACAGTGTAACTAGCTAGAGACAAACTGAAAAGTACAAGTAATAAAGCAGAAATGCATTAAAGAGCCTCCTTCAAGTGTATGAGTGAGAGAAATATTCTGCATGACCGAAAAGGTGTGAGTT
>NW_010434030.1:4005-7580 GCF_000710305.1 Buceros rhinoceros silvestris | reverse complement strand
GGCGACGGCGACGGCGCGGGGCCGCGGAGGGAGCGGAGCGCGGGGAAAGCCCGGGCGGGATCCCCGCCGCGGCAACGTGCAGGTTTTGAGACCTGAGGGGTTTAGAGAGCAGGTTTGGGAAGTTCCCCCGGGCGCCGCAGGAGCGTGCTTGCCGGGCGTGCGGTAACGGGGAGCGAGGGCCGGGGCACCGGAGCCTGGTCCGGAGAGTAAAACCGCTCTGTAAAGCCAGGGGATAGTTTTCAGAAGCTTTTGTGAAAGTCTGTCTTAGGAGGATGTGATGTAAACTGATTAAGCGATAACTGCTTGCTTCCACATTGGTGCAACAAATAGCTAAAGGAGCAGAAAATGTGCGAAAGTAACGTGTCCTGTAGTACTGTTACTGAGCGGCCAGCGATGCACTTACAGTTGCACGGTGAATAAATAAATATAAGGTATTCTACAATTAGAAAGCACTGTAATTCAAAAGGACTGAAGTGTTCGTAAATTGTGAATGAAGATGGAAACAATGATAAAGCCTATTCAGTGATTGGATACAGTCCTGTAGCTTTTTGGCTGACACATTTTTTATTGTTTGTATTTTGTTTGGCGTCTAAGTGTGATTGACTTAGATATGGATATTTTCAGCAAGTAAATGTGAGCTGCAGTGGAGCAAAACTGGTAAAGAGTACTGTTGAGGTATTGCTTCTTCAAAAGAGAAGTAAACACATGCAGGAAGCGTTTCGTGAAACAGATCACACATGCTTACAGGTACACACATAGAAATAATTACTTATGGTGGAATCTGCAGTTAGTGAAAATTAATTCTGTGTGGGCTCTCCATCCTGTGAGACTACTGACCGGCAATGAGACCTCTACACCAAAGTATGAACCTGAGAGTACAACTTAAAGCGGTTTTCACATTGGAAACACACTAATTTTCACTACCACCCCTGTTACAGCGGGTAGTTCATTTTGTGGTTTCCTGCTCTAATGACATTTTTTTTTCCTCCCTTATGTTTGCTTTTTGGACTCACAGATGTAATAGATTTCCTGATTCTTTATAAATCTGTATTAAAACATTGCACTCAGGTGTGTACAAAAATGCAAGATTGTACTTCTACAGCCATAAATACAAGACCGCATGTCCTGGGTTTCGTGCGTTGATAACTTCTCCATAATATTTTGCAGTCATTCTGTATCATGTGCCATGCAGAGACAGTTCCCATTTACTGGTACATACATTTGCAGCAAATTGATTTTAATTTGGAATCTTCCTCTACGTACTTGGAGCGATAAAGGCATTTTAAAAATTATCTTTCCATAAATTAAAAATTGAGATTACAATGTGACAATGAGAATTTATACTTTGTTGTTATTTATTTATTTAAAGCAAAATCTTATTTTGAGATGTGCCTATGTTAAAGTAGTAGTGCCAAAATTGTTCTCTCTATTGTTTTTTTCGTTACTAGGCCTATTGGGATGCATGTTGACTGTGGTAGTGTATGCTCAGAATAAAATATTTTGGTAAAAGTTCTAAACACAGAACACCTGTTTGGACCGAGCTCCTGGCGAAAGCAGTAGTTCAGTTTGTGCTGAGGCAGCACTAGAGCATGTTTTAGAAACAAGTCTAAAATCCAAAGTACAGCTTTTAGACAAACCTTGGCAATTCGAATGTTATCCATCCTCTTTCAATAAAAGTTTGGTGGGTGTAAAATAACTCCAAGGAAAAATGAAGACTTACCAAATGCAGTTAAATTTTTTTTTTTTTTGGTCCTTTCTTCTCCTTCCTCTATGCCTCTTTCCTGCTGTTTTGTAATGAGTGTAAACTACATTTATCACTCTTGCTGAGGCATGATAGGATGCTGTTACTGTATGACTTTAAATGCATGGTCCCTTGTGATATTTTTGCCATGGTTTATTTTTATGTGGTGGTGGTCTGAGAAACTCGGAATGTGTTGTCACTTTCTTTTTCTCCTAGAATATGTTGTTTCATTAGGAACGAGGAAAATCCATGCAGGGAAATTGAGTAATTGAGTTTTCTGTATAAAATTTCTAGCCTTTGGCCTGGTATATTTATTGTACAGTCTTCCGTTCAAACTTGCATGATTTGATACTAAGTTCATAAAAGTGGGAGACAGGAGAAAGGTACTGCATTTCCCCTTCACCTTTTCGAAAAAGAAAACCTGGCCTATCTATCATCATTAGATGACTAGTATTTTTTTCTTTATTTTAAAGCTATATAGCTATTACATAGTAACTTGCACTTTAATTTAAATTGCCAGTGCACAATGGTTCACCTGAGCCATTCGATATGACATTTGAAAACCTTACCTCCATAAATCACTTTATTGCAAGAGCAACTGTGGCACATGGGTAAGTGCCACATTAAAAAAAAATGCAGTATGTATGAATATTAAGGGTGTGTGTGTGAAATCAAATTCTGTAGATGGCTTTTTAGGAGGTTTAGTGGAGAATGTGTGTGATTAATTGCAAATCTCCATTTAGGATCATTTTTATGGGCACTTCTTCTTGTCAAGTAATGTTTCATTTGAAAGGACTCCAGGTGCACGATGAATCTCTTGAAGATATCTGATAATATTGCTTTAGAATAGAATGTTCTTTGCTGTGTTTCTCCTTCACAGTCTTTCACATATATTTATATCTTTAGGATTTAATGATATTATGAAAAAAAGCCTGAATGCAGTTTTAAAAAGATTAGGGTTCCACCCCCCCACACCCACCCCACTCCCCCATTCTTTGAAAAGGAAACATTCAACCACCTCAGGCTGGAATTTAGAAAGTAAGAGTTTTGTAAAAAATTTTCATAGATGTAAAATGCTGTAGGTTGTTGTAGGTAATACTATGTGCATTATCCAAAGGCACAGCCATTTCAGAATAATTGATGTTCTCCTTAAAAAGAAAACTAGACGTGCGGCATTGTACTATCATAGAATATGTCCACATTAATTTTTTTGACATTTTAAATTATAAATGCGGAAGTCAGTGTAGATGTAGGAGAAACCATTGTATTGGAGCAAAAATTAATTTCTGCCAAAGCTCTTCAGCTCCCCACCCTTTGCCCTACCTTTAGCCCCAGTTGTTAGAATTTTAAAAATCTGTAGTAAATCTTGTTTTATTCAGTCTGAAACTTATTGTAAGGATTTAACACTGCACAGTCGTTGTGCTTATTTCAGCTTATTATTTTTTAAAATTTTATTTGACTACTTCATTTAAGATGACTTCTGTGGAAGAAACAATAAACTTTCTTTAGTAGTTATAATTGAGGGGAGAAAAGCATGGCATCAGAAAGGGTATGAAGATAGGGAAGTCTTATCATGGGCTGTGGTTACTCAGAGCAGTATTGCCTTCCCACACAAAGAACAGATTGTGGTTTAACTCTTTCCATGGCCTAGTTTTATGTGCCAGTATAGAATCAGAATTGCTCAAATCTCTGCTGGAAACTACTAATCAGTTTAATTATTGCCTTCGTGGCTCTTCGTCAAGCATCATATTGTAATACGATCATTTATGTCCTGAATGATCTTCCTATATTTCTATTACAGTCCTATATTGTCTCTCTCCTCTTTTTTTATCTG
>NW_010434030.1:0-3895 GCF_000710305.1 Buceros rhinoceros silvestris | reverse complement strand
CCCCCCCCCCCCCCCTTCCCCCCTTCCTGTGAAGGTAACATGGTCATAGGTAAACCGCTTGCAACTTTTTTTCTTGTTTTCTGTTTGATTTGAGGACTTTTAGGGAGGAGAGGTAACTAGATCTAGTGGGGTTTTTTACCATTCAGGAAATCTTGAAGTTTGTTTGAATTTTGAAGATTTAAATATTAAATTCTTGGCCTGAAACTTCTACAATAGCAGTTTGTACTCGGTATAATCGAGACAATTATTTATACTTCCATCATTTTTACCTCATGGAGTTAATCAGCCTATTGATTAAACATAATTCATTCCTTGTCTAGCAGTCTAGCTAAAATATTAGTTTGCTAGTTTTATTATTGAATGTAATTTTATGAAAAAAGGTTCGGTTTTACTTCGCCGTGTGCCAGTCGGTAAGATGAGCAATCTGCATGGTATTTAAAACTAAATATGCCAGCGCACAGGAAGAAAGAAAGATATGTCCCCGAAGGTCTCCCTTCCAAACCAAAATACAGCAATGTTTGATAAGCAGATCGTGCTGTTTCAGACAGCAGAATTGCTTACGGAAAAGAGGCGTTAGTTTTTGGGAAAGGCCTATTTAGATATTAACATGGATGTGTGGGATGGTACTTTGAGCAGACAAAACGAATTAGTTTGATTGCTATAGGATGTACTCGTAGACAACAACTAAGCATTACCTCCTTAATGCAATCCCTATCACTGCTAGGCAGAAGATAAGAACTTGCAGGTGAAGCCAGATGACAGAAAGGGATATTTTTGAACTGTAAATAAATTGCATGGATTTCACAAAAGCAGCATTTGACCAGCAGTGCACTCATAATGTCACTCTGCCACAGCATGCAGAAACACAAAGAATGCAATTTTGTGCCAAGTTGCCATTTTTCATTGTACACCTCAGATTGATTTTTAAGGGGTTTAGAATAATTGCCACGCTCATGTGATCAGTTAACAAATTAACTGACTCTGTGGAGCTTCAAAACCCACAGTGGAGCTGCCAGAAGAACATAAATGTAATTTTTCTTCTCAACTTCATAAACTTCTATTTTAGAGAGTTTGGGGGTGGTGGGAGGGAAGCCCAAAAAGCAGAAAGTACAGAAGCTTCTCTTCAGGATTTGTATACGATACGCAGTGTCTTTTGCCCACTTTCCCTTGCTATACTGGTTTCTCTAGTTACCACCACTGGAATGGTGCTGTTTCAGTGCTGGAATGTTGGACGTTTGATAAGAAAATGGATCAAGTTTAATGGCGCATGCTCTTTGTGCCACCAGCAGTCTCTTGCTGAGAGCATGCTCCAAAAGCGGGAACTGTGTGGCATTGCACTGAGCATGTATATGCTTTGTGTTTCTGTGCCACAGAGAGGAGAAATGAACTGTGGCATTCGCCTCAGCCTTCTGAACATTTCTGCTCAGATTTTTTAAAACCGTATAGTGTCCTTTGTGTGCAATGGTACTTTCCTTGATGTTAGCCATTCACTCAGATATTTAAATGTTGGAAACAAAACATCTTGATAGCATCTCTTTTAAATGATATTGTCTCTGTAGTGTTGCGGGATGAAGTGAGGGGAGGCATACAAAATAAAATCTTCACATGGTTCTTTCAAAGATGGGGAAAATGTGATTTTCTGTGTACTGCTTGTCTGCTGCCTGACAGTGGTTGTAATTGTATAAAAGATGTTGGGCAGAAATTTGTGTAGTGTTTTTTCTCTTTATCTTTGATTTCACTTTAAAATTTTCAGAAATCTTTCTTGATACTGCTTTGATTATGAGAACTTACTCACTTTGAGTTTTCATCTTCTCTTCTTTTTTATCCCTCTCCTTCTTTCCACAGGATGAATTTCACCCGTTCATTGAGGCACTTCTTCCACATGTCCGTGCAATTGCCTATACTTGGTTCAACCTTCAGGCTCGAAAACGCAAGTACTTTAAAAAACATGAGAAACGAATGTCAAAGGATGAGGAAAGAGCAGTCAAGGATGAGCTACTTAGTGAAAAGCCTGAAATTAAACAGAAGTGGGCATCCAGGCTCCTGGCCAAGCTGCGCAAAGATATTCGCCAAGAGTTCCGGGAGGATTTTGTGCTCACGGTGACTGGGAAGAAGCACCCATGCTGTGTATTGTCCAATCCTGACCAGAAGGGTAAGATTAGGAGAATCGACTGCCTACGACAGGCTGACAAAGTCTGGCGTCTGGATCTTGTCATGGTGATCCTGTTCAAAGGCATCCCCTTGGAAAGTACGGATGGAGAGCGGCTCATGAAATCCCCACATTGCACAAATCCAGCACTTTGCGTCCAGCCACATCACATAACAGTATCAGTCAAGGAGCTTGATTTGTTTTTGGCATACTACGTGCAGGAGCAAGGTAGGAAGCAGATTGTCATGTCTATGTTGGTATGTCAAAACTCTGATTCCAAGTAGCCCTGTTTCCCCCATGGGCTCGCTTCCAGTGAAACATTTTTCTGTGGTCTATAGACTTAATGTGGATACGTATCCATATGTAAATCAGCATGTATATGTATATACTTACATACACACACATTCCTACAGACCTGTGTGAATGACACATATGTTTGACATACGTGCCTTGTTCTCTTTCAGGAGAGAGTAGGGCTGCTTTAATTATGCTGAAGTTTCCTTTTTTTGTTGTCAAAATGTGGCAGTATATTTTGCAGTTTTTCCAGTTGTGACTTCTGAAAACCATCTTCTTGTTTTTCAAGTGGGTGGTTTTTTTTAGTTCCCCCAGTACTGTTAGTAACAGGTATGTGCAATTGCACAATCATAATAAATACTACAAATATTTATTATTGTCTTTGTAGTCACAAATAAACAAGAGTTCATCCTTAAACTGATGAACCCACTATCACTCTGAACAGCAGTTGTAGACTTTCGCACATCTGTATAAGAAAATGTGAAAAAACTCTAGCACAGAAATGCTGCTTTGTAAATTCCATTTGTAGTCGGAATTACAGCATACTGTACTTAACGTTTAATTCACATTTTACATCAGTAGCTCATGTTACCTATCTGAGCTTAAAAACAAAGATCCAGGTTGTAATTTTTGGAAAGAATTTTCCATTAAAACTATATTTTCATAATCACACTCGTATACCTAATTTTATTCAGCAGATAATTGAAATGTGGAAAATTGCAGGAACACTGTGGAAAAGCTTCTTAAACTTAGTTTTACAGAATTAAAATAAAAACAAGGCTTCTGATAACTGTGTATCAGGGAAAAAATTGCTAGTCATATTGCATATTCAGATAACAATACTCATAGGCAGTTTCTCCAAAATGTAAACGGCTGTAAGTAGATAAAGGTTTTGGTTTTTTTTCTTCTCTGATACTAAGCCTTCTGAAATGCTTTATCTCTTTGAGGGGTCATTTTGGTTCTTTCTGGTGATTATACCATTCTCTAGACATCTTTGTATTGCTGATTTATCAGCAGTAATAAAGCATTCATTTTTAGCTGCAGATCTCAACTGGGGAAAGTTTGACTGGCCGCAGATGGTGGGCCATTTCACAACTTGGCCTGCTAGTAGGCAGAAATGGCCTGCAGAAGGGCAGATGGCAGGCTGTTATCTGATGTCTGATACGTAACTGCGGGATTTAAGTGATAAACAAAAAATGTATTTTGTTAGCTACAAAAAAGTAAAATTGCACATGTCTTCATTTGGTGTGTACTTATTCTTCAAAAGAACAGATACATGACACAACCTTTTTGTTTTCAGGGAATTCGTCTTTTAGCATTTACTCATGCAAGAGGAGCATGAGTAAATTTACTATATTTACATGAATGTGTAAGTAGGGTTCAATTTTTTTTTTTGTTATTTTCATGAAAAAAATATGGTTAATTCCCTGCCCATACCACCCTGCACACCCC
>NW_010434029.1:70202-112901 GCF_000710305.1 Buceros rhinoceros silvestris | reverse complement strand
TAGCTCGGGGGATGTGTGCGGTGGGCGAGAGCGAAGGCTGCATATGCTCGCGGGGACAAGATAAACATGTATTTTTGTAATTTTAAGTAGGTCAGTCTTTATAGTATTTCCCGTGGGCATCACATTCGTCCTTCAGTATATCGGATGCTACATTTGGAGTAGTGTTGATTTGAGGAAAAAAAAAAAGGAAAATATGCTCGCGGGGACAAGATAAACATGTATTTTTGTAATTTTAAGTAGGTCAGTCTTTATAGTATTTCCCGTGGGCATCACATTCGTCCTTCAGTATATCGGATGCTACATTTGGAGTAGTGTTGAAAAAAAAAAGGAAATACTATGTAAATAAAGGCTTTCTTATGGAGAAAATGAAGTTTCTTTCCCTTTTCAGTGGGACCAGAATAGAGCCTCAGGTGATCAGGAGTTACAGCATGTATATTGCACTTTTTTATTTCTGTTATATCCACTAATTATTTTTAAAATGTTGAGATGAACAAATATAATTTTGTGTCTGTGGAGTACTGCTAGTTCACCGATATAAACAAGTTCAGCTGTAGATTGTGGGGCGATGGTGTATAAAGGCTTGAAATACCTGGCTGGAAGGATGATGAAGTGCTCCCTGTCAGTCAAGGTAAATAATAACAGAGTAAGAGAACAGTCTTGTTTTATGTTAATGATTTGATTACAGTTGGTAGTTGAGTAGCAAACAGTTCTCTAAAGTCTTTAAATGGTCTTAGAGCAGTTAGTGATAACTGGTATGAGTCTGTCAAAGCTCTCAAGCATCATGAATCATATACTTTTTATATATTACATCAGCTCTGCTTCATCAGTACCTATGAACCTATAAGAACATAAAAAAATGTCATACTGGGCATATACCAAGGTTTCTGCTGGCTGTGGCAAGAATAGGTGCCTGGAGAGAACCATGGTAGGGAAGGTTTGCAGTGATGCTTCACTAGAACACTCCCTGCAGGCAGCAGTGGCTTGAGATATAACTTGCCTTTGTGCTTGACGGACACAAAGTTTGTTGTTTTTTTTTTTCTTTGATCTTATATAGTAGTATTTGAAGCCATGTAGACTTTTAGTAAGATAACAGAAAGGTGTCTGAGGAAATAGGCAGAGTGCTTTACAGATACTTTTGATCTGGTGATCAGATGATCAGAGGGCAATTTCTAGTTTGCAAAGGCCCATGCATAGAAGTTACATTAATGGATATTAATTTTCCAAGCAATATTCATGCATGAGGCTCTTAGATAATCAATCTAAAATAAAATAAAACTTCATATTTGTAACAACAACAACAAAAGATAAAAGAGTAGGTTATGCTGTTCTAACATATCCTAATGAAATGGATCCAGACTCCTTTTCGCTGAGTTGGGAGAAAGCCATGAATAAAATGTAATATTTTGTCAGCTTCACTGGATTTGTAATAAACAGAGAATTAAGAGCAGAAATTGAGAGTTTATGCCATGCTGTACAAGCAAAGCATGTACACAAACTTTCAAAGCCCCATTCTGTAGTGATAATTACTCTTAATAAGGGAGTTACAGTCCCTTATTGTAGTGATAAACTTCGGCCCACCACAGAACTTTTACTTTATGATGGAAGTTGAAGCACATTAGTGTTTCACAGCACAAAGTTCCATATTTTTAGTTGCTTAATTTTGTGTGTTCATGAGAATTTTCATGGCACGATTGTTCTTGCATTGGGTTGTATTCCTCATGAAGTCAGCTCCTGTATGATACTTAGATTTCTAGTCAGCCAAGGCCTTACATCCTTTTTAAAGTCAAGCTTGTCAGAATTATAAACCCGTGAATTCAAAATATCCTGCACGTGCAGAGAAGGATTATATCTTTTTTCAAGGCATGGCAACAACTGAGACTTGACATTGGTCATCTGGTAGCATAATCCTGGTCATTGGTAGCATAACTGGAACATACTTCCAGATCTTTCCAGTTCTGAGGGTTTGAGAAGATGTTAATGGTATGCTGGATTGCAAATGGAACATTAATGGTAAGATAAGGCAAGAGTGCAATGGTACAGTAATGGTAGGATCAGAAAGAGAGCAACACCTCCTGTTTTCTTCTGGCATTGCCTAGAGAAACATGGAATTTGGAAAATAGAGTCTTGAATCTCAGAAATGCTGCATGTGCAAAAAATTCTGATTTATTCTTTTTGTGATGTTTTTACTCAGTACTTGATATAAATTACCCATATGTTTGAAATAGCTGCTTCAGTTATTTATTCCATCAAATAGAACCTATCATTATAGTTTAGGCTCTAATCACTCTGCTATGTGATTGTTATGACTAAAGAAATGCTTTCATTATAAACTGTTGAGAGAAGGCAGGTTAAACTGAAATCCATGTCTCATACCTATTTGCAGCGTAAGTGGCAAAGATTGTTAAAGAGTTCAAATGATATGCTACCAATTTTCTGTTACCTGCCAAAAGGAAGTGCTGTGAAAATAGGTGAGTGCTCATGTATTAGAACCCAGGCAGTTCAGTTCAAATTTTCACTTACCAGAACTAAATTTATTTTATTTAAATGAGATTTACATAATAAGAATTGACAACTAACGTAATATATGGACTAGTGTGGATGAAATCTGATGTTCTTTGGCTAAAGCACTGAAAGTATAACCAGTTTTTAATGAGGGAGAGGGCTGGAAAGTTTGCAGTCTAAGACCCTGCTCTTCTATACAGTTTAGAGTGTCAACTGTCATGGATTAAAGGATAGCACAGTCTTCTGGACCATTGGTGTGGTGCCCAGTCCTGTGCTGTTCAATTACCTGGATAGTTTTTCTCTTAGGCAAGGTGACACGTTGAGGCTGTGATCCATGTTTTCTGCGTTGAGGTTCTTACTCAGATAAAGGACACCAGTGATGAATGGCAGTAGGTCAGGAAGTTTTATGTGCAGTTTTGAATACAACCGGTTGATAGTCTTTTATAAAACAGGTGTTCGTCTGGTTTCTTTAAAATGCTCTTTTGAAGATGGAAGGGGAAAAAGCAATTACAGTTGTCCAGAATTGTTAGATACTTCCAAGAAATAGTCAGCAGGACACTGTCATTTTTGAAGAAGCCTGAATTTATATGTATTAAAAAAAAAAAAAGTTAGGAACCAGCAGCAGAAGAATCAGAAAAAAGGATATATGCTTGAGAGCTCAGCTGCTGAAATAACTTTCACAGCTGAAGCTTCAGAAGATAGCACTGGGCTCCAGTACTTTATTTGCATATTACTTGTGTAAATATCCATTTTCTGGGGCACCCAGCCTTCTGCACAAAGGCCTTAATTTGAACCTAATTAGATAATCAGTATAAAATGAACAAGTTGGTCTCTAAGAGACCGGTCCAGTTGCCAAAGGCAGTGGCTGGCTTCAGAGATTACATTAGAGCTCTATTACTGTAGCCTTTAGTCGTCGTGCTGGGTCTTGCTATACTAATCATTCTTTGGGCGGATTGGTCTTATCCCGGTGAGAAAACATGACTGCTGCGATCGAGCTAAAGGAGTACAATGTGGTGATACTGACTAGGTCATAAATTAAAGTGACACAATCGAAACCTAGTTCTCTAGGGGTTTCCCCCTCTGAAAATTTAGACAAAATGTTCTTAATTATAGTGAGCACTGAAGAATTAGCCATGGTTGGGAAAAGTTGCATGAAACTTCATTGATGGCTCTCCCCCACGGAGACTGTGGTGGTGTCTAATCGTACATATTCAGTGACGTTAAATGAAAGCTATGTCACACTCAGGTTTTGATTTTCTTGACTTAATCTTATTCAAATCCCTGTGAATTTTCTGTATTTATTTCTCTGGTTGTTTTCATGAAGAAATTTCTCTCTCCTGCCATCTAATCACCATACAAATATCAAATGTAATCCTGTCAAATCCTTGTGTTACATGGGCTTTTGGGTATAGTAGTAAACAATTTTAATGTTATTTTTGTAGATGATTAGCAATTTCATAAACTTTTTTGAAGAACAAACTGTACTCACATTTTCTTGCTTTGCCGGCTGTTTCCAGAGCTTGGCTTTTGAGTTTTTTTAAGAATAAATTGTCTTGGTCTGCAGGAGATACCAGTCACTTACATCTCACATTTTTATACCTCACCTTTTTAGCTGAGAGGTTTGGAGAGACTGGTCCTTCTGTAAAAGGTTGGTCATCCTGGGTGTAACTTTTCTGTAGAGGTTGCCATACAACTTCCGACTATTTTCTTTAAAGGATGCAGAATCTTAATACGAACAATTTTTCATGGCTAATGAGTTACTAAATAGCACACACTTAAACTGTTCCTGAGAACAGTATTCAGATTTTAACCTTCTGCATTTCTCATATTTGGAAAAAAGCTTTGTGCTTCTTAAAATGCTCAGTTAAAAATAATTGGAGAACACTTTGGTTAACATAAAGTGAGATCGTTCCTATGAGGCTTCTTAAATCAGTTGCAGTAACTGTGAAATCCCAGCTCTGTTGCTTGGAATAGCTGTGAATATTGGACATATCCCAGGAAAGCCCACGCAAAGGGCAAGTGAGAGAAAAACAAGAAATAACATGGAACTTTCCAGCCAGTTTTTTTTCTTCTGTCCTGAAGTGATTTTGAAATAACTCAGCAGGGAAGTTAATTTTCTAAACCTTTACTTCATTGTGGCTTTTTTTGTTTCTCTGTAAGGCTTTTCAAAGGGGAGAAACAAGCAAAGTAATAAATCTGAAAAGATTGATCAAATCAGAGGTTTTTGGTTTGTTTTTTTTTTAAATACAGAGTGACTGCAGGTACAAAATTTCAACAGTTTTTGATCCATGTATCAGTTGTACTAGATTTGCTTGTACATTGAAAGGAAAGATGGTTTTTAAATCTTAAATTTTTGTATTTTGTTTCAACAGAATTTCTTGGTATATAATTGCAATTCTTAGTATTTAGTTTCCTAAACTTTCGGAAAAGCTAAAGCACGTGGGAATGTTTAAATTCAAGCCTTTCCAGATTGGTGAAATTAAGAACTGAGGGAATCTTGTGTCTAACTATTATGATTTGAAAGTAAGAGGGAAAGGAAAATCAAAGCAAATACACACCACCATATATTCCTAAAATGAATTCAGGCACATAGAGTATTTTTATGTGTTTACCTGGTGCATTATCTTTGACTTCTAAAGGTTTGAAATCTCTGGATCACTAGTGAAGATGTGTTTGTTCTCAGCCTGCTTCTTGTTGAGAATTCACAAAATTCAGGTAAAACAATGCAGTTGGACCTGTTGGACAAGTTGTAGTTATTTTTGGAATTCAGAACCTTGAAAAAAGAGGTTTGGCAGTGTGAGGGATCAGTACTAACAGGCACACATAAAGCTGTTGTGGAGAAAGTTTATGTGTATTGTTTACAACCCTTGTACCTCGTCTTAACGTTTGCTTTTCATCCTTGACTTTCTGAAAGAGATTTTTCAAGAATACAGGAAATAAATGTTGTTATCAAAGATACTGATAACGTTCATCACATGTGGCTGCAGTTTTGAGTCGGTTATCTTGATTACGGTCTTGAGAAGACATGCAAGAACATGAAAATTAATGGTTATATGCAATGGATGAGGTTTGATCGAGGACTTGGATAGTGCAACAGCAACCTGTCATCTCAATGGGAATATATTTGTCTTCCAAAGATTCAAAAAGCTGTGATAGTTTCCAGTTTAGAAGGCAATTGCGTGTTCTGGATATCCAAGGGTCTTTGAGAGGATGATGTATAGCGGCTGCTTCTGTTGTGTCTAGGGATCTGCTGTCAGCCCTTTCTGGGCGTGGTATTGCCAAAGTGTGGTATGGTGGTAAGGAGCCAGCCATGAGGTATGTTCATCTTTGGACATAAGGTGTTTCATGGGTAAAACTTAAAGTAAAATCATAGTTTCCAGTGTAACGATAGCCTTAGAGACCTAAGGACGGTTGTCTTGTATCTTCTGTGTAGTATTCACATTCCTAGTTTTTCTTGATAGACCTCAAATAGATGGTAAGGCAGAGTGCCTTCATGTTGGTGCATTAAGTGGTAGAGATGGCCTTTGCTGTGTCCTCAGATCTTCACCAGTCAAACAGTATCACTTTCACTTTGTCCACCACAACTAACCAAATCCCTCTCATTCCTCATGCTTTGTAGAGGCTGGGTTGAAGGTTGTTGAGGTCTTTATGAAGATACACCCTAGATGTTTTTTAATGCAGCAATTTTGCAGATCCTCATGACAGCTGCCATTGTCCTCTGGCCTTAAAATCTGTGCATAACACCAAGTGTCATCAGCATATCCCTAGCTCACAGCCATTTTCTTCTGACTAATATATTTAAGAACACATATATTTAGAATGTCTATTGGGTTCCTATAGTATCCACTCCAGGAAGTGTTTGTGGAGTGTGTGACAAATTCCTTGAGTGACCTCAAATCTCAGCTCATCTCAGAAGAGACTCTGGGAGAGCTTCTGGGATCGCTGTTAAGTCCACAACATCTCAAGATTAATAGCAAAACATTGCTTTATGATGTTGTGTAATGTATTGTAATGCTTTTCATTTCTCTTTCTCCACCATTGTTATTTCCCAGATGTCAGCATCCCTCTTCTCATTCTAAACAAATCAGTCCTTAGTTAAACTCTCTTGTCAAATCTTGTTAATTCTCTGGATGAAAAGTAGCATTGGAATATCCTCTGAAAAGCTAGCATAGGCAGATAATGCAGTGATTAAAATAAAGTCATATACTTTCCCTTTGAGTGTTAAGGTACAGAAAGAATTATGATGGATTTGCACATCCACTGGTTTTTGTGTGAAGACCAGCTGTACAACTTTGTGGCCGGAAAGGATCTGTGACAGTGAAAAGTGTGGCAGCAAAGGGTGATGCCAAAACGGGGGAAATAACTGATCGATGCTTTCAGTAGATCTGTGGTATGGGATAAAATACTGATGTAACAATAGCAGTAACTTCGGAGATTGACGTGTCCCTTAAAGCTTTCTCCATAAAGGATGATATAATCATTATAACTGGAAACTTTCTGACCCTTATTGTGTTGCATTCATCGTGTTTTGACAGCTCACACCATTCTACAGAGCTAAAATAGGAGCAAAACCTGTAGTCCCCTAAAATACTAAAATCTACTGTCAGGTTACACAGGGATCCCATTTTAGTGTGGCTCTTCAGTGGTCTCTGAAAAGCAGTCAGCAATTATTTGATTCCAGGCATTTTCATCTCTAAACTGTTTAGTTCAAAGGAAAAAACCACAGTACCTGAAAGGCTGAGCAAATGATGGTGAACTGTTGTGGAAATGGTTGTCTTGCGTGTTTTATTACCAAAATCAGTGACCAAAGATGGGTAAGAACCTTTCCATGTTTCTTAAGTCAGCCTTGGTGTTTACTCTCCTTTTATTTTTGTGCAAGTCAGAAGAAAACAAAACAGTAATGTTTTATTCATAGCTTTTTTAGCTTATTATACACGCTCATATAATGAGAACTGACTTACAGGAAATCAATTGCAATTATCTTTTACTTTGACTCTTGTTGGGCCTTTACTGTTAGACTCCTTCCCCAGATGGTGGAATTTACTGTATCGAGGGGCTTCTTACTAAACAAAATGTGTGAATTCTACAAACAGAAACTCCCTGGCTTGTTTTTTCACCATCTTTTATCTGTACTATTACTTTGCCCTGACTTGTTTGTGGCAAAGAGGTAAGTATAAACTTCTGCACAGCTTTCATCAGCATAGTCTGACTCAGCACTGTTCACCTGGAGGGGAGGCTCGGTTTTGGCTCACAGCGAAGAGTTGTTGTTGTTCTAATGGGAATTTTAGTAGGTGCTTTTCAACTGAATGCAGAACTGCTCATCTCAAATATTGGCTGACTTGTAGAGTGGGTTGCAAAATACTCCGTTCTCCTCCTCCTGTGGTAAAAAGCTTTGTATGTGGTGTGGTTATTTGGTTTGGGTTTTATCGTTTTGGTTTTTTTTGTCTTAGTTCTGATGCCCGAGCCCCACAACCTCCTTTATTAATGAAAGCACTGTAGGAAGAAATTTGGTTCCAGCTGAAGGCTGGAAAAGTAGTAATTCTCTATGCCCGTGGAACGTGTGAGAAAGCTTGCAAAATAGTTTTTGTTATTACTAATTGGCCTTTTATTGTAAATGCTTTGTACATTTCATCTCCATGAGTAACATTTTGTTTACCCAGTAGACCTTAGTGAGGCTTTTGAAGGACATGTTCCGTGGGGCCCGTGTCAGTCACATGGCTAAATGAATACACATGTAGGCAGTCCTTTTGATCTGCGTTAAGTGCATACAATTTGGAGAGTAGAGATGGCAGGTTATGGCAGATTGTGAACCAGTAACAGCTACTGTGCAAGCCTAATGATCTGTAATAGATAGGGTTTTTTATCATCTAGTAGGCTACCCGTCTAGACTGTAACTTGGATCTGGTTAGGTGCTGTGGGAGACTTTGTTGTGTCTTGATAAAATCAAGGTAGATCATATCACTCCTCTCATCCACGGATCCCGTCATTTTATGTCAGAGAGCCATCATATTGGTGATTTATGGTAAACTTGGTAAATTCATGCTGGTGATTCCAGTCACCACCTTCTCCTTCATACACCCAGAAATTACATCCAGGTGGGATATGTCTGAATATACTGTGGAAGCAGACTACCAAACAATGAGAGTAGGCTGGACTGTGATGCTTTCTTTCTCAGGGATCCCTTAGACTTGTTACCTGTGCATAATCCCTTTCCCACTCTTCTTTTCTGGATGCCCAGTTGTTGTCCGGTAGGTGATGAAGTGCGTGCTGGTCACAGGATGGAGCACCTGCACCTTAGGAATGTGGTGGTGAATGAGTTGGGACTTCATGTGACCTGGGGGAACAAGCTTCTTAGGGGCAGGGTGTCAAGTGATTCTTGCTCCCTGTGTGTGTTTGAGGAATTTGCAAGAAAGGAAGGTGGCAGCAAAAGTGACAGTAAGTTTAATAATTATATTGGTTTGATTGTTGTATTGGTGATCAGCTTATAGCCAGTGGGTTTTGTCTTGGCTTCTGTTTTACATTGATTTAGGTCCATAATCATTCCATTAGCTTGATAATAGCAAGAAATGCATATGCAGGTATCAGTGAGAGAGCATGTGAAAAATCTTTATTTGTGTTCTAATATGCATTTAAAGCTTCCTTTTTTTATGGCCGTTGTTCATGAATTTGTTATTGTTGTTGTTGCTAGCGTTTAAAACTTCTCCAGTCATATGGTGGCATTTTGTCTTCTAGTCACCATTTTGATCTTCCCCTATTACTCAATTTTTTAGGTGGTCTTTGGAAAACACCAGCAATCCTCTAACACAGTAAGACCCACAGTAAAATTTAAGACTTGCTTGGTTTGCACGTAGTAATAAGCAATCAAATTTAACCTGATTGCATGGTGCTGAGCACTAAGTTCCCAATGACTTCTTGGGGAATTCAGTATTTCTTGGATCTTATCACTGGCACCACACACCTTACTGGTTCAGATGTTTAATTTTCCAACTTTCCTGTTATTGATGAGCAGTTATTCCTCTGTGTAGTTCATCGTGTGTCAGCATTTTACCATGTGATGATAGTTGTCCTTAATTTCACGCTGTACAGATCTACACGGTATTCCTTGCGTTATTATTTAGGATCTGAAAAACCTCTTGGGAGTAAGGTTATAAATAAGTTTAGTGAAGTATTTCTCCAGGACCAGTAGCTGAACTGAATGGAAGAGCTACATTTTACAGTTCAGAAATGTTCTAGTAACAATCCTGTCAGCTGTGAATTGATGAGAAATACAGCTTTCATAATATGTTTTGAATGGCATTTGTAATTAACTCACAATTTTAATGCTTCCAGTAGTGTTTAATTGCAGTAAGACTTTAATACTTCAGGAAAAAAATCATAATAGTTTGCAAATCATTGTCAGTATTTTAACTCAACCCTACATGTACCTCAAAATCATATTGACGATTTCTAAACTGAGACTGAAAATTGCATGTAGGGGGAAAAGGCAGATGTTAAAAGGTAAGTAGTACCTCCACAGTCAGTTTTAGATACATACATTCTTACTTTTATCTCTAATGTCTATGTACTTTATATTTTAGGAAGCTACTTTTATGTTTCAGTTATTTCTGAAGTGTAAAATGACATTTTCCTTTTGGCCAGTTTAGTAAATGAATTACCGCAAATAAAAGATTAACATGCAAACGTGACATTTGTAGAACATTACATTTGAAGATGGCCAAACAATTAAAGGTGTTTCACAATCCACCAGCTCTGTACTTTAACCTGTGAGAAATAGCCAGGGCTTTGGAAAGGGAGTGATTAAGTAGTTTCAATATCACTTACACATTACAGCAATGATACTGCACAAATACAGCACAAAAGCTGGTTTTGCAGTGTCTTCCTGGTGCGGAACAATACGATTTTCTTTAGTGGGCTTGCCTGTGTAAGAAAAGACCACCCAAATAAATAAGATCAAAGGAATGCAAGAAGATTTTGAAATGTTGATGTTTGCAGTCACACTAGTTTTAAATAGATAATCAATAGATTAAAAGGTTATTTTGCATATGTGTTCTTATGGTATTGAATCATCTTGTGTTTTTTTTTTTTTTTTTTTTTTTTTTTTTTTTGTTGATTGAGGGAAGCATTACCTTGGAGAATGTTGACTCTGTTCCAGCTTATAGTTACATTGTCTGTATAAAAATTTCTCCTGTAGTGTCAGGTGAAGAAGTCTGTTATTTATTCTTTTAAATATTCTCTATTTAAAGGTTGCTGCAATTCAGAAATGTTTGAAATTATTCTTACTTGTATTTGGTTGGGAACCCTGTGCTTTAAAGTTATTGAATAGATTTTAATATTTGTTGTAACTAAAATTGCCACTCTTAAGAGACTGTATTTTTGTAGTAACGGTTTATGATCTAATGGTCCAGCTTTACACAGAATACCAGTTTTTTATGAGGGCTGGTATTACTCAGGTTCCTGAAAATTAAGCTATCGGTAGATGAAACTAAAAGTTACACTTAAATTATTTCACTTCAACCCCTGTCATAAAGAACAAGATTATCTCCTCATTAGAGAGATTCTTATGATTGCTGTCCTAACACAAATTTGTAACAAAGAGCCTGAAGTAGGCAAGTCACAAAAGCAGTACCAGTTTACATGAAACAGAAAATAAAAATTACGTTCAGGGGAAACTGAGGCAAGAAATTAGAGTTCGGACTGAACAGAATGCTGAGTAGCATTGCTGTGGGACATACATAGCATGTTTCTGGCTGAGAAGATTTCCTTCTGCCTGCAATACCATATTTATTATAAATGGTCAGGTAGGTCAGGAGAGAGGAGCATGAGAAAAGCATCTCCTTTGTGAAAAGTTATATAGGCAGAGTATGGTTTGAGTATGGGCAGACTGCGGTGTGCAAAGGGTAAGCAGGTGATGGGAAAGATACTGGTATTGCAGGGGTGTTATAACTCAAAATGAGCAAAATAGAAATCGGTACCAAAATTATTTGGCACTATGTTTTCTGCTGTGTTCTGATGCCATTCTTCCATCAGTCTGTGCATGTCCCAGTCCCACTGGGCCTGGCATCGCTGTGCCTCTGGTTCCGTTATTAAATGCTTATGCCTTCACCCCTTGTGAGGGAGTTTGAGAGAGCATTTGCGATACGATCTGCAAACCTTCTCTGTTCTAGCAGATGACCAACGTATCGTGTAATTTTAAGTGCTTTAGGGATGGCTATTCATATGATATAGCTGTCAAGATAAGGGAAATATATGTGCATTACTAATTGAATTTAAGAGTGAATACAAGAGAACTCTGATGTATCCAAACTGATGAAAAGTTTACATGCAACTATGTTAAAAAATCCCAAAACAGTTGTGATGCTGATTGCTTTCCACTTCATTTAACTTTAAACACGCAAAATCTGCAGTGCTTTTAGCTTATGTTTTTAAATGCCCTTGACAGGTACTGTGAAACCTGTGGTTTGGGGGTGGAGCTATGTTTTTGATCAGGATGGGTTTTGTCTGAGTGAATATTGTGTGCTTCAAGATAATAAATGAGGAAAACATTTTTATTTTTTTCCCTAGTATTGCTGTATTTTTGTTCTGGACATTGGCATTAAGTTCTGTCAGACGCTGAAACCAGGAATGGATTTGCTAATAGATACTTACTTATGAATGGTCATGCATTAGACTTAGTGAATGCACCAAAAGAAGATAGTGATTAAAACTGCAGTATTAGCTTAGTAAGGGCAAGTTTGGTCATTCAGAATTACAGTAAGTTTTTAAAAAGCAACAGGGTAAATATTAGGGACCACAGCTGGGCAGTGTTGCTGTAAAGGGACTGGTGCTTTCCACAGATCATCACCAGTATATTTGGAAGTGAAAGGCTCCAGCTCCAACATCTCAAACTAGTCATGACCACTAACTTGGAACAGCTGGATTTCCGCTGAAAAAAGGAGTTATAAAACACTTAAAAGCTGCCAGTATAACTTAATTGCTTGCAAACTCGTATAATCAATAGCAGCTGGTTTAAGTAAGATGCTACATTGAAAACCCATTGTTTTCACTTATAGATAACTCATGTTAAATATTAAATGAGAGTTTTTGATTCAGATATTGTGTAATTTGTGTTAATGTCAGCATTTTTAGTGCTATGAGCTGTTGTTGCTTGAGAGTGCTGTGGGTGAGTTAAGAGCTGACAGTATCAGGTTGGGTAGAGGTATTGTCTGAGGTGGGAAGGTATGGAATTCAGCCAAACCAGCAGCTCGGTATCTTTTGGATGGTTTTAACTCTCTTAAGGAGTGGGATGAGAGGCACCTTTATTGACTGAATCAGAGATATGATGCACAAAGAGTCAGAAGTGTCTGTTGGTGGAGGTTTTGTCACATATATGTGATACAGATTTTTGGTGTGAAAAAGACTGTGGAAATATTTTTTACTGCTTCCCAAGATGGAACATTTGCTGCAGAGTGCTCGAGGAGGAGAAGAGATTTTAAGGACTTTTGGAATTCCTCTTGGAGGAATGTTATGAAAAGACCAGTTAGTTTGTAAATGATTTGGGAATTAGGGGTTACAGTGACTTGAAGAGCCTTGTATAAAACACATAGACTATCTCATGCTGAGAATTAGATGTCACAGATTGTTACTCAACATAGCCAAGAACCCAGAGCTGTGGGCTTTGTGTGTGTCTCACAACACTTTCCTGAGGGCCTATGCCCACAGACTTGGAGAAGAGCTCTCTCCCTCCAGGCTATAAATGATTTTGTGATTTAGTTTCATTTGGGGTTTTGATTTTTTAATCTTTTTTTAAAGTTGTCAGTATACAAAAAGGTTCAGCAAAAGGTAGTTCCTCTCTGCTCCCCCCTACCCTGCAGTGCTCCAGGTACGCTGTCCAGAAATGTCGATTGGTATATCCTCAGACAGAAGGAGTTACCTGTGTTATTTGGGCTGTTCTGCCTTGTCAAGAACCATGACATTCACGTAGTCTCTGAAATACAGTGGTCAGACTTTTGCTTTCTGTCTTGAACATAGCCAACTTTTCTACGCCTCTAGTTTTTCCAGAGCTCTGCCCTTCTGGTGTTCGGAAACACTCTGACTTTCAGCGTAGATTTATACACGGGCAGTCTGTTTTTTCTCCTCTTCTACCACTCATTTAGCTTTGCTTTACTTAGGTTTGACTTGTCATGGGCTTTAGTCTTACACCTGTATAACAGACTTCTATTGCTCTTACCATCCTCGCATCTGTTCTAGTAAAAAAATCATGTCATTAAATATGGCTGACAATTGTAACTTGTATTCAGCTGAGGTTATTTTAGTGGTTTATATGATGACATTAATTCTTCCGTATCTTGACTGGAAATATCCCCTCATTGTATAACATAGGTCTGTTTGTCTGTCTTTTTTTTTAATTTTCCCCTGCCAGATCACACTGGTGACTCACAGCTATCCTGTGATCAAGTCAGACTGATCTTTCCCCTCTGTATCTTCTAAAACGATCCCTGGTTTCCCACATCCTGGGTAAGCGTGCTGATCACAAGCTCATTATCTAATGATGCGGCTGACCTCCTGCTATAGCTATTTAAAAAAAGTCAGGGAGTGGGCTGTTATAGTGGTTTCCACTCCGTCTTGTGATAAGCCCGAGCCTGATGGTTAGCATTTTCTGTGTCTGAGAAAGTCTGCTGAATTAAGTCGTAGGATGGCAGAGAAATAACCCCATTGTACATTGATGGGGTTCTGGGTAAAAGCATGTGAAGCTGCTTGGCTGTGTCATTGTGGCTGGAGTGTTGTTTTGTATGACTGATGGCAGAACTTGAAGTCCATGAAGCACTTGTAGAATAAGAAAGGAGGTGTCTGTCGTTATTACAAACCCCAGCATTATGTAATAGCTGAGAATGGGTTTTCAGAACTACAGCCCTAAGTTAAAGTTTCTAATGTCCACCTAAGCTTCTCGTAATTTTCCACAAATTGCCCTTATCTCCACTTTTCTCCCATATTACAGATATAGAACAAAAGTTCACCTCCTACTCTTAGATTTTGTATACTGATGTTACAAGACCTTTAGGGAAGGAACTTCCTTGCTGTCTTTGCATAATGTCTGGAATGATACCCCCTCTTGGTTGAAGCCTGTGGACACAGTCGTGATTTTAATGATGGTATCTGAAATGTTTTCTTCTTTTAAAAACATTCAGTTAACAGTAAAAGAGTTTGTCCCCATGCTTTACGAATGCATCTTGTTCAAGAGAAAGATATTGTGGTGGGTGCTGTGAGTATTATATATAAGCTTACTTAACTTTTAATCATACAGTGGATTTGAGGTGTATTCTGGTAATGATCTTTGAAAGTGAATACACTGCTAGACTCCTTTTTGAAACATATGATTTC
Source organism: Buceros rhinoceros silvestris (assembly GCF_000710305.1). Lineage (NCBI taxonomy): Eukaryota > Metazoa > Chordata > Aves > Bucerotiformes > Bucerotidae > Buceros > Buceros rhinoceros. The sequence continues at coordinate 98,042 of NW_010434029.1, read as the reverse complement.
GTACTCCATTGTTTTGATATGTTGCCAGGTTCTGTTATTTTGTTTTGTACCCTGAATTTGACGTAAATGGTGAGCTGCATTGGAAAGCTAAGAAACAAGTGTTTGGCCAGTCACATAATTTTGTCTTCCTTTTAACATGGAATAAATAGTCTGATTTTCTTTTTAATGAAAGAAGGGGAAATAGCTGCCTTGTGTACATTTCATATACTCATGTTCAAATAGAAATTTTTCCCTGGGTCTGTCATTGTTCTCTTCAATAGTAATTCAGTAATGACTGTTTCTATACTGTCTTTGTACGTAGTCTGGGTAAAGGTTGGGAAAGCAACATTAGCGCATGAAATTTAAGATTTAGATAAAATAAAGCCATGTTTGAATACAAGAAAAAGCGTATTTGAAGAAGCACACAAGTACAATAATTGTATCAGGGTGCTGTAAAGACTTAAGCAGTTTCTCATGCGGATTTCAGAGCCAGGGTTGCTGCCGTGACTCATTAATTATTTAAAATCCAAGTGTAACAGCTCACAGCTGTGACTGTAACCTGCTGAGCCTCTGACCTAAGCAACTAAAGCCCCAAATACCTGGACTAAAATTCCATTTGAAAAGGATACTTATTTATTTATTTCTCAGATACACAATTACTTACCAAAAATAATTTTGGCCTCTCTGTTCAGAAGGAAAGCAAACCATTGTATTGTTGCTAAAATCCCAAACTGATGTCCTAGTTTGTGTGTTTCCAGATAGGCGTTCATGAGCACAGAAAAATTGCTTCTCTACAGCTTTCTAAGTCACTTTGTTCTTAAATTTATTTATTGATTTAGGAGCAGAGGAGTTTACAAATCTTTTCTTCAGCTTCATGAGGTGTCACTTGCAACTTGCATAGCAAACTGTGTCAAGCTGGAGAACTGTCTTGTTTGTGTTTGTAGTAGTGGGCTGTGGTTAATGGTACCCTGTTAGGAGGCTGTCTTGTGAACCTTGAACCTTGTTACATGTGTTAAGCAGGCTCACAAATGAAAATATTGAGGACTAAGTCTCCGTTAAATTACTTCAAAAATTACTTTCAGGGCATAATGTGAACCCGCAGGAAATCAAGCCAGGAAAAGAGAAGGCAAAAACCGGTAAGAAACATAATGCACAAAAAGTAAGAAATACAAGCATATCGTTAAGGGTGCGTTTTTTCATATCAGAAAAGAAACAGGGGGTTTGTGCCGCTTGGCAGTGTGTTTATGGGAAGGGAAGGACAGAACTTTACAGCTGTAGGTTGAGCCAAGAAGAAGTAACTTGGAGCATGGTGAAAGTTGGACCCTTTTGTAATAACAATATTTATGCCAGTTGTCATAGAGGACCACTTACAGGAAACCCATCTCTTGGTTGATATGTTTATGGTATAGCTAGATTATATGTGAAGTCAGAACAGAGGGAGAGAAAGCTTGGGCAGAGAGAGAGAATTCTTTCTCTTTATTGTTTAGTTGAGAAGGCTGTAGTGGTTCAGTGTTTTCTCACAGCAAGGTTAACGGTGTCTGGAGAGGGTGAATCATCTTCAAGTCCCATCTGTTGAACATGAGAAGATCAGCGCCAGCACAGAGTGCCTTTGATTCCTGGGTGTTCGGAACCGCGGGTGTGCACTCTGTCGTTGGTCTCCACAGCATGTTAATGAAACGCTGATCGTCAAAGTGGCTCTGTTCACTGGGAGGCTTAGGTGAGCTGACTCCCGTTACAAGGGAGACTCTGCTGGTCACCTTTTGGAGAGGACTTGTTTTCTATCAGAGAATGGGGAAAAAATGTGAGTCTTCAAGTGTTTTACTCAAGTGTTTTTATCCTTATGGTATTTTTTCATTTTTATGTGAAAACAGATGTTAGGTCTCGTCTTATTTCAGAGTACCTTAATCTCAAAACCTGAGTCTCCCAGTGCTTGTCTGTGTGGCTTCTTGATTATTCTGTGCTTTTTTCCCTCTGCTACTTGTAAGTTTATTACTTGGGCCTGAAATTCTCTACTACTTCAATTTGTATGTCTTTTTTATTTCCCCTGGTTAATACTGCACTTATGTTCCTGATGGTTTATTTTTCTTAAAAATACTTTAGCATTTAGGACAAGTGTGTACCTTTTAGTTGTTGAGGCCAAGAGGTGAAGTCCTCAGCTGTGGAGGTGCTTTGGAAGCAGTGATAGTGGAAAGTTATTGTCTTAGGAGTCTACTGGATATCTTTACAATATATTGAATAAGGTTATGATCTGTCTCTGTTCTTGGCCATGCTTTCTATGTCTTTCTCAGTCCCTTTTTTTTTTTTTATTAGGGAATTTATTCACTGCAATGTCATATTATTTTGTCTCGAGCACACAAGTGCTGGAAAAAAGTCACCAATGGTTATGTGTCTGATCCTTTTCAGAAAGCTGGGAAAAACTAGTCTTTGCTCCTAGATTTTGGATGCCGTGCAGACCTAAACAGTCCTCCAATATGAAAAAAAAAAAGGATAAAAAAAATCAGCCTGTTTTGATGTGGACTTGTGTGTAAAAGACAAATTATATGAACCTGTGGATATTAGTGACTCAGGTGAAATTAGACAAATCAGTCTTGATTTCATAGGAGGGCAACATTTCCTTTTTGGTAGAGGTTTGGTAGCTGTGTGTGTTAGACATATATATGATCCTCTCTGTTCCCTAGAGTGGGAATAGCTGTGAGGCACAAGTATTTCAGCAACGGCATGGAGGACATTCGGGGAAGTAGACATTTTGTCAGGCTCCTGAGGTGTAGGTGCTGTGATGGAAGTGCAGGAGGAATGGTGTGATTGGGTGCTTGGACGTGTGTGGGGCCTCTCTACCTTGCCCCAGGTCCTCGGATGGTACCTAGTTCCCCCACCCACTGTGCTGGCCTCACTTTTAAAGTCATTAAGGAAATTTCCTTCTGCCTCTGCAGGTGGATTGACAGAGTTCACAGGGCTCCACTAATGTTAGTGTTTCGAAGAACAAACAATAAGTGTGTTGCTAATGCCATTTGATTATAATCATTGATGATTTGTGTATAGATATCAGTGTGTGCTAGGTGTTAGGTGAGTGTTTTTCTGTTCATGAAGGGAAGCAGAAAAACCCTATTGAGAGATTTGTTTCAAAATTTTATCTTTTTTTTTTCCTAATGGGTGGGATGAGGCTGATGTTGTTCCAGCAAGGAGAGCAGACTGGGTTGCAGGAAGAAAGAGGAGAAGAGAAACTTAAACTCTCAGAAAATAAATACACATGTTTTAGCAATTTCATTGTAATTGTTTTTATACACTGTTGTCTGTGATCAAATTTGGACTATCCTTAGCTGTACGGAAGTGAGATTTCTGAAAACCCTGTGCTTTTACAAAAAATAATATGCCATGTTGTTCTTGTTGGTAATAGATAGAGGAATATTGTAATCAAAGCAGTCAGGACAAATTCTAAACCATGAGTCCTGTTTGCTGTGCTTAGTCCTGGCAATTTTAGAACATAGCAAGAGCCTGCTTTCCAGAATAGATTCTATCTCAGTATTGTGGCTTTTCTTCTGTGTTGTACTGTATGCAGAAAATTGTAGTGAAAAATTAAATACTTTTGGTGTCCTTTGCAATGATGTATGAGATGTATGTAAATTATTGAGCAACTACACTAGCGCTGGGGAATGCTTTCTCAGATAAATAGTACTTCAGAACTCGACTCATCTCTCAGGAGGGTGGTTTTCTAGGTCTGGGATCCTTGCTAAGGCATGTACAGTAGTCTATAGGAAATTGTTGTGGTGTCTGGATAGACCAGGAGGGGCAGGACTGATAAGCAAGGCACTGTATAAGCGTGATTAAATATACCTGTCAGTACTAAACTCCTGGTGACTTCTCTGATTTAAATACAGTGGTCACCACTGAAATCTTGATCATTCATTCAATGTGTCTGGAATAATGTATTTTTCTTTCAGGAAGGGTTCCTCAGAGAAATACCTTTGTAGAAGTCAAAAGTAAGATAAGGTTTGATCTAGCAAAGATTGCACTCTTTCAGGGGTAATGAAAAATTAAATCTGCATTAAATAACAATGAAACTTTTAAGAGGTATAAGACAGTATATTTATGAAATAATTTATTTCATAATTATTTAATTATTATATTTAATTTAACTTGAGTTAAGAGGGCAGGATTCCTGGGAAGAGGTTTGCCCATGAGGTGGGTAACTTTTGTTGCATGGTTGTGCGCATCAGTGTCTGAAGTGTCTTGTCGGTGGCTGTTGATGGAATTAGCTGCAGGTCCCTCACCTGTGCCCGCCAGAGGCTTTCTTTCTCGGTGCGTTGAAGTACTACATTACTATAAGGGAATTCTGAAGGAACAGGTAAGGTGTACCCAGTGTCTCAGTCTGTTTTGAAGGAAGGCTGAAATGAAGAGCTTCCTTCCAAAGATGTAGTTTACACTGAGAGCCTAAAAAAACCTGCTTAAGCATTTCCATCTAGCTGACAGCTTGTGCTGGGCAATGTGTCAGCTTGCTTGCCAGGAAGCTACCTAACCTGGAGCTGACACTGGAAAAAAACTTTTTGCATGTCATTTTGCTGGATAGGTTTATAATTAAGAGTCTACATTAGAGGGCTACAGAAATTAGAGAGACCTTGAATGTTTTGTAAAAGTAATTACACTTTTAATTTTGTCTAATAAAATCTGGATTTAGTAGTAAAATGTAATATTTGCTTGGATAAGAATAGTCATTAATTTAGCAGGAAGTTTTAAGTAAATTCCTCAAATGTTTTTGTATTCTGTGGTTACCCTTCCCATGTGTGAGTAAGGCTAGGGCCACTTGCTAAACGTATCTAGCATTGTAGCTTTGCACTATTATCCAACAGCATCAGTCTGTGGTGAATACATGGTCCTAGACAAGGTAATAATTATGTTCTGATACTTGTAAATGTGTAAGTACTTGCATACGTTTATTATTATGTGTAGTCTGTTGAGTCATAATTAAGTGTGTGGGAAGAGGTAAGATTGAACCCTTATTTTATGTAACTAAATTACTCTTCAAGGATCGTATTTAACAATCCATTTGCAGCATCCTGTGAGTTAGATTTGGTAGTTTATGTTTTTTAATACAAAGTAGCCATTAATGTTCAATAAAGGTGCTCCAGGTGCATTGGCTTATAGCCTCTTGTACCTCCTGAGCTACATTACCTGTCACTGTAAACCAGCTCTTGGGCTGGAGTTTATCATTTGTACTTAGCATATAGAAAAATTAAGAGCGTTCTGTGAGATACAGCAGGGGAAGATGCAGTAGAGACTGAGCGTACTTTTCTCAGGCTTCCATGAGTGAGTAAGATAATGCTATTTTGCCATCAAAACTGCGTAACCTGCAGAAAGTGATACCGTTGCATTTCTTGGTATATTCAAGAAGCTTGGAGGAGCATTTTTCTGCCTTTCAGTGAAAATTCAAGTTGTAATTTAAGCTTCTTTGTAGAACAGTGCGTGTTTATGGGAAGATGATTAGGACCTCTCTTCTAATCTATGAATAATTTCAACAGGCAGAATAAAAAGAACTAAAATATGATGATACATTTCTAAAACCTTGTTTTTTAATCAGCCATTCAGATGAAGATAAGTAAGTTACGTGATCCCAACATGTGTATTTTTATAGTTAGGCAGTGTATAGGACTGAGTTCTGCTATCCCTTTTTGTATTTGTTAGGTTTTATTTTATTTTGTGTTTAGCAGACAGTGAGGAGAAGTCTCTCTCCCTGGGTAAGGCAGTGGTGTTTCTGTGGCTGTCAGTCCTTAAAATATGGCTTCTTGTTGTGAAGAAACTGGGAAGCAGCTTGGTCTAGGCATCCATCAGGTCACCTGTTAGCCTGACTCCCTAAGCAGGTAAATCGATGGGAGGAGACACTTTATTTTATTTCCCCAGGCAAAGTCACTGAGCTGTTTCTGAAATTACTTGGAGCAGCCTAGATAGCTGGAGTTACTTCTGCATCAGTCATGGATTGGGAAGTGCCTGGTTCTTAGCGGCAGAGCTGATTCAGCTGGTACCAGGGTACATGGTGGTTGTGTAGTGCTGAGGCAGCTGCGTGACTCTGCTGGTGGCGTCTGCAGCGATGGTTCATGGTTTCCTGTTGTAATTCGCTTGCTTCACCCAATTGAGTTGTTAGGTAGCTGAAATGTTTTCAACTTCTAGTCCTATTAAATCGATTTTCTCACATGGCCTGTTAGTTCTTGAGCCTATCAGACAGTTTGATAAGCTGAAGCCCACAGGTTTGTTGGGGGGTTTTGTAGGGGAGCTGGTGATGTGCTCTGGTCGCTGCAGACCTGCACAGCGTCCCCCCTCCTTTTGTGATTCAAGCTCACGTGCAAAATCTTTCATCTCACAGGATTAATTAACAAAACTTGCAGGGTTTCATCAGGCAGTTTTTGGGCAAATGCAGTCATAAGCTTGATCTTGTGCTCAGGCCTATTTTGGGAGCTTATTGTTAGACGTGATTCACATCAGATTCAAAGAAGGTCACTGGATTTCTCCAGTACTTCTGGTTTCGCATTGTTTTGGAGCTTCGTGACTGTTCTTGTGGCTGTTTATCATGCTAAAGCATGTACGGATCAGCTGACTGATGTTTGTGAGTAAGTGCAAGAAGCTGCTGCTTCACTTCATGCAGAACTGCTTAGTCTGGCAACCTGTATGTTATGAAGATGACTTAAAAAGAAAATAGAAATACTTTCTCAGATTTTTTTTGTGTAATTGTCTGCAAGTTCCTACAAAGATCATACAATGAGTAATCAGTGACTCTTGCATAAAGATCGGTGCAGGTAGAAGCTGTGTGTCATGGTCTGTTCATGACAGTAAGAACCAAAATCATTATTTTACATCTTAACGCTTCAGGACATACTTGCATCCTGAAGTGAAAATGACCCATGTGCTCTGTTTTTAATCAAGTGAGGCAGACTTCTGGTTGAGGCTAAAGTGAAAAATTAGGTCTTTTTGTTGCTGGAAATTATTTTAATGCTTACAGGCTTGTGTGAATGTATGTTTTTGCTTCCTGATCAGATATCTACAGGGCAGTTGGCACTGTAAGTTTCCTTTCCTAATTTATGTCAGATTTTTTGTAAGCTGCCTTTTCCCCAAAGACTGCTTACAGTTTTCTTAATTTAACAGGTGGCATGCATGAAAAATTCTGTAACTTTTAGGATACTCTTGCTACCCAGATGGTTGCTTTTGTCCCTTTGGCTAAAAAATAGCTTTATCTCTACTTAAGGAATTTATAGCAGGTACCTATAGCTAACTTATCTTTAGTTTAAACATCCACATTCGTTTATGCATGAAAAAGATGAAGTAAAATCTAGTTGTGTTAGTTTCTGCATATGAGGTGAGAGTAAGAAGGGGTCGACCATGTGAATTTAGACCACATCCTGTCCCTCTGACACATTCAAAACAATGAAGGAAACAGAAGTGCAGATTTACAGGCGGCCTTAAACCATGCCATTAGTTTTCTGCTTTTGAGTCTGTTCCTGCAGAGAAACATGACACTCATCCCAGATTTGGGTGTACTCTCAAACCACGCTCCCAAGCTTTGAGTAGCACTGTGTGTTGCTGTTTCCCCAGTGGCAATGGAGAAATTCTTATCCCCTGTAATTTTTAGCATCTTGCTGAAGGAATTATGCACATGGGAGTCAGGAGCGTGTTGATCATGCGTTTCATGCACTGCTCAGTTTGCTTGGTTTTTGTTTTGTTTGCTTGCTTTGTGCAGACTTCTGAGCAGAAAACTGGCCTTAGCATTTTCAGGTATCTGTGGTGAGGCAGCATGGAATTTTTTATTGCTTTTGTTTTCACTGGCCAACAAATGATTTTTAAATATTTATCTGGCTTAGTTTCACAGTGTAGCCTGTCTGCATCTGGTATCTTTTTCTACCTTGGCACTGCAGGACTGGGACTCCACTATGCTCAGTTGCACAGGTACAGTGTGGTTGTTCCTGGAGCGTTACTCCAAAGACACCGAGGAGATTAAGGGGAGGTAGGAGGACACTTGCGTGTTGGCTCCATAATCTTTTTCCTTAAAAATGTGTGTATTACAGATCAAGTTTGACAGTTCATCTTTCAGCAGATGACTGAAAGAGTAACACTTGGAACATAATGCCTTTGTATTCCACTGTAGACATTTCTTATTATAGTTTTTGTATTTCACTCTTTTCCTGATGTTGTAAAGTAGGTGATGAGAGGTGAGCTGCTGCTCAGAATTTGTAGAGGAAAGGCTAGTTGGACGTAGTTCAGCTCTGAAACCCAGTGTATATGAATTTATTTGTATTATTCCCTGAAAATATTCATAATCTCACAAAAATGTGAATTGGTTGTGCTGATCTCACCATTTGAGAGATCAAGGTTTTTTCTTTTAATCTTTTATGCAACAGAGAGTGCTGGTTTGGTTTTTTTATCTAAAAAAATCTGTTTCCGGTTTGCCAATAAATGCCACCTTGAGTGTATTCACCGAGTTTGGATGTTTTTTAATTTTTCCTTTGTCAGACCTCGGACTGTGAGGAATTGTTTAATCAGGTACAGTGATATGTGGCACTTCGACACTTTGACTTTAGAGCGAACAGAATTCAGTAAGTAGTGAAATGAGCACTGCAGCCTCATACCGATTTGAAATTTGTCATTGAGGAAGGGGAAAATTAATCTACCAGTCTCTCCAAAAGTTGCAGTAGAGACACAGGACAAGATTTCTTTTGATAAACTACACGTTTCTGTGATGGAAGGTCAGAAGTAACCAAAGTTTCTGTCTTTTAGAGTCCCTTGGTACACAAATCAGTGCATGTAGCTGGGGTTGTAACTATATTTGTATGTTCTGCTGAGTGTAACTGGTCAATAGCCTATTGGTTTACTATTTGCATTTTCTATCATAGCGAAGTCTGACTGTCTTTTTCTCCCAAGTGTTTTCAGAAGATTACGCTTAATGAAATAACTTAGCCCTCTGATAGCGAGAGTGTTGTGCCAGGTTTTCTGATGGTAAGGTTTTATGGTACGTACCTCTTGGTTATTGCAGGGTAATACCAGCAACACCAGAAGCTGAACTTTATTGCAGAAAGTTGAGTTTGTAATTCTGAGATGAAAAAAGTCTTCTTGAACCTTCTTTTGCATGTAGTTTTAAGTTTCAGGACTTGAGCTGCTGCCTTGCACTGTACTCAGATCGGCTGAAGGCAGCAGCTGCGTATAAGATCCTATATAGACACACGTTTCTGTGAGAAGAAATCTGTAGCATAACCACAAGTGTACTCTAAAAGCTGGAATTAGTGTGTTGTGGTTTAACCTACATAAGCTCTGTAAAGCTGAGATACAAAGGGAAGAGCCAGAAAATGCAAAGAAAGAGTTGGCAGTCCTTTCTTACATGCTCCTCATCAAAGTGTGGGCTGTAAAGAACATACCCACTCTCACCTCCACAGCAAATTGTTAAGTTTAGCTTACAATTTTTTTCAGTAATTGCTGTTTATATAATGTCATTATGTGAATTCTAAAGAACTTATTTGATCTTTTGCAGAAGGTTGTAGTTATGGATCATTTGATACGTATTACAGTGTTTTGGTATTATCTATGTAATATCAAAAGACGGGCTCTACCTAATTTCTAATCTTGTTTTATTTGCAAATTTCACAATAAACACTTCATTTTCCCTCCTTTGTCTGTGTCTTTTTTTCAGAAGAAGGAGAGCTTTCTAGTATTGCTTAATTTGCGAAACTGTAAAAGTGCTTATTATATGAGAACTGTCTCTTTGTTTGATGTCAGATGAAAAATTAAGTTGTATTTCAGTACAAATGTTTTGGTTTAAAAAATACCGTTTTGTTTTTGTCTTTTCAGAATTTAAAGTTCCGGTGATCCATCATGGGGAACCATGTAGGAAAAAGAGAACACAGCGCTGACAAGTCAGCCAAGGTAAGTGTCGAAAATCAAAGAGGCAAGGCCACTTCACACATGTGTATGTTACGAAGTATGTATCTATTTTTTTAGTACATTCCTATGTTTACCAGATCACTTTCACCATTACTGTTTTGTAGTTGTTACTGTAAAATGACCACCTTTTTTTAATGACAGTCCTGTGACCTGTGGCCAAACCGGGATTTTGCTGTGCTGGATTTAATGGGATGTGATGTTTTCCTGTGTCAGATCCATAGCAGATAAAAAAACTGCTCAGTTATGGTGGAAATTAATTAAATGACCCTTAAAAGCATGATATTGCAGAAATTTTTAAAAAGCCGATGAGGTGAATTATGTTCTGCATGTTGACAGCTTTCCATTTGGGCAGTTATTAACTTTGTCCATAAAAAAAAAAAAACAACTATAGAGGAACACGTAAAATAAGACAATTTTTAAGGGAAGGATTGTCAGTCTGAGGAGATAGAGCTTTAAAAATCTCTGTCCCAGAAAAAAAAGATGAGAACTGTCAAAATGTTCATTGTAAGTTCAATTTTGCCTACTAAACCTCTGCTGACACTGATGTGTATTTTGCACATAATGTGGTATTCTGTTTGCCTTGTGATAATATCTTGTTTATTTGGTTTTCTACATTGTACCGGAAGAGAATTCACACATTTCTTATTAAAAAAAAAAAAAGGGACATCTTTGTTTATTTATATATATATATATATAAAGGCTTCTTGTTGCTAACTATTGCTAACTTCCCTCCACCCTTCCCCACCCAAAAATAACAGTTTGCAGTCTGAGCCCACACTGTGTAAAGCTATTGTGCTTTGCATTGGACAAATGATGTAAACACACAGTTCTGTGCTTTGTCTGGAGGAATGTAGGTGGTCTGCATTGCTGTGGCAGATAAGCAGCTATCCCTAAAAGGTATACAAACCAGAATTCATACAGCTATTAGTTCTTTGACATCTTTAGGAAAATAAGCACACTGGAAGGAATCGGGAGGAAACAGCACAGAGGAAGGGCTGCTGGCTACTATGGTTTTGGTTTGTGTTTATGCAGTATTTGCAAAATGGTTTTGTGGCCCAAAGTTTCAGTACAGATGGTAGTATGAGTCCCAAGATACGGTCTTGAGGTGACGCGTCTTCTAGACTTCCCTTCTAGAAAATTCTGTTGTGCAGATCCAGCAGTAAAATGCACCAGTTACATTTAGCCAAATATTTTGATCCTTTCTGACCAAGGGTGTGAGATGCTGCAGGTGTGTGAGAGCAGGTACGCAGAGCTTGATGGACTGTTTTGCACTACCTATATAAGGACAAAATTTTGTTTAGAAAAAACATCACGTGTCTAATGCATCAGGGGAGCGAGTGAGCGAGTGAGTTGTTGGCCACATGGAGCCTCAAAAAGGAAAGGATTCTTCAAACTGATAGTAGCTTATGCAATAGGTGCAAGTTCTGCAGGGGTGAGCAAGAGTTCAGTGGCCATAAATCTTGTGCTTAGTGTGTAGGACAGGTCTACAAGGAAATGAATTGCTGCATTTTTTTTTTAATTCCTCATTTTTCCTAATTAGTTCGTGGGGAATACTTAATTCTGCAATCCAAATAATAGTAATTTACCTAAAATATTTTTGAAGGGGCAATTTATTTCTGTAGTAATCTCTTCTGTCCCTCACTCATCCTTCTAGACTGACCAAAAAAACCAAAACTCCAAACCCCTAAATCCCTAAACTTTAAAATAGGCAATACTTGATTATAATCTCACTTTATGTGCATAAGACAGAAGTGATATAATGAGAAATAATAAGGCCAGAGATTTAAATCAGGAAATATATGGTTACAGTGCTACTGAGTATTCCACATAGCTAGATAATCTTGGTTCAGTTCTTACAGACAGCATTAAAGTTCTTACTGGCAGTAGTAACCACATGTCATACTCTTCTTTCTTTCTTTCTTTAAGTTGAAGTAGCTGTGGTGGTGTTGTGGAATACAGCTGTAAATTAGAACTGTTTCCCAGCACTGTTGTAGTGTGGTTTGGGAGACAGTTGCTGAAGACTTGCATAGCCTGCAGTGGAAATGCTGAACTGCCTCTCCTCGTTCTTAGCAATAGAGCTGCAATGAAAGAGGCTAACATCTCATTTCTAAAGTCTTTCTAAAATTCATTACTTGTAACTTCAGACTGTTTACTGTATTTCCTTTCCCAAAAATACAGTATCAAACAAAAACATCATTTTAGGGCAGCTTCTTTGAGCCTGTAATGCCAAACGCTGCACTGGCTCCTGAACTGATAGACCAGTTCTCCAGGTTGCTATTTCATATATTAGAGAGACTGTTGCCAAACTATAGCAATCATAATTCTTGGTTGTCCCTAAATGTCCTGTAATACAGCAGTTATTATGGTTTGGGGATTTTTTGAGTTGGCATCTAGCTTGGCTTTACTTTCAGTAAATTTGGGTATTTGAATTACAAAATTAGAAATAGAGATCTGGAAAGCAATTATTTCATCAAATGTCTAACGTGACACCAAGATGCTTTCAAACTGGGAAATTTGCAAAAGACAAGATGTCTTCCCATGCTTCTTTCTTAATATTGATCTTCTCTTGATTTATAGATATGCCAAGCTACAGTGATTATTTAATAATGAGATGCTGTGAAATTAATTGAATGCGTTCAAAAATAATTGGTCTGTTTGGTCTAAAAAATGTGGGAAAATATTTGCAAAACCCTCGTGTTTGACTCAAACGATAACAGGCTCCATCTCATTTCTGTCAGATTTCTTTCTTTTGTATTTAATGGACCTGCATTTTTTATAGTTTTGTAAGATACATAAAACCTGTGCTGTGAACCCAGCAATTTAGCTTCTTCCTTTTTACTTTGGATAGTAGACTTTGCAGTCTGCTTAATGTGTTTGTAAATCTGTAAATGTTTATTTTATTTAAATTTTTCTTAGTGTTAATACTTGGGTTTAAACTTGCATAAATATATTTAAGAACAGCAATAACAAAAAGAATGGGCTGTCCTTCAGGTGATTTTAAGTTCTCGAAGGGCTAAATACAGAGGAGTAGACAGAGTAGACAACTGAAGTTTTATTGGTTCAGAGTTATAGTTGACAGTATATGACAGTATATATGACAGTATAGTTTGGCACCATTAAGCTACAAAGTGCCACATGCTCTTTTATTGTGACTAAAGCTGCCTCTAGGTAATACGACAGCACAGTACTCGCTACTCTCCAGTTTGATTGTCTCCCTCGGAGAACTCTGCATAATTCATACATTGCCATCCCAAAATCCTTGAACCTTCTTGGTATCTGTCAAAACTGGTTCTTAACTTCAATGGTAGTCTGGGAAGATGGGGTTGGAAGGAAGGCTTCTGGCATTGTCCCATCTATTCCAGAGCAACTACCAAATGCACCAAGCCCATGGAGCCTGGTTTCTACGTGCCTGAGGTTCCATAGTACTGCGGGGAGCTGAAAACCAAGCTTGTGGCTTATAGTAAAAGATCAAAACCCACTGCCCTGCCACGTCAGGAGATTGCTCAGGAAACCTCTGCAGGCTTGGAACATGTTAGCTTATTGAAAATACTACATCATCTACCTATTTCATGTCCTTGCTGTGTTTGGGGTGTGCTGTAAATAAACACCAGGAAGCCAAAACCGATTGCTACCTGTGATACCTAGCTCTGAAAAACTGAGAAATGTTTTTGCTGCAGTATATTGCTTTCTCACAGGCCAAAACTGGAAACAGGTGTGTTGACGATAAGGCACTTGGTCTACAATTTAATGTTTTATTTGAACTTAACGTGCTGTGTTAACACTGACCGAGTCTTTCTGTGTAGTAAACTTATCAAAAAATCTTACTTTTAATTGCCCTATGTATGTTCCTGGGTTCTATAATGTGCTTTGCAGTGATTGATATGGTAGTTTTAATAAACTTGCTTGTTCTCAGTGTTTAAGGAGAACTCAGCATACTTGGTTTAAGCTAAATTCCTACGCTGAGCGTGTATCAATAAACCGGATGGTTTCTGTGCTGCTTCTGTTTTCTCTCCTCTTTTTTCTCCATTTGTCTTGCTAATGTTCAGAAGTTTGCACCTTGTGCAGCCTTACTTCTGGTAACGTTGTTGGAAAGTTTTCTGGGTGTCTCTGATGAGAGGGAGTTGAAATCAACGGCTGGTGCAGGACAGTAGTTTTATTGTTCACCTCGTGAGTGCTCAGCGACCTGCAAGCAGAAGAGGTTTCATACTGATCTCCTCTGATGCCCTACCTCTCGTGGTTGACACTGCTCACAGACCTGAGCCCCGTGTGTGGTTTTTACCAGGTGCTTCCTCTTGGTACGCATCATAAAGTATCAAGAAAGGAAGAAAAAAACAACAGATGAAGTAATTTTGTTTGCTTTATTAACTTCTCTGAAGTGTTAGTTTTATAAGATAGAGATTTACTTTTTAATACTCACAGTGTGAGAAATACATGACATACAGATTATCTGAATTTTGGAGCCTAGGATATGCTTTTTTGTAAAAAATAAACAGACAACCTCAAACAAAAAAATCAATCAAACGTGATATTTGCTTTTATTACCTTTAAATAAATAATCTTATTACCATACATAAATTAATCAGTGCAGCCTCTTCACTTTTTCCCAATAGCTTAGTTTTTTTAGCACTATTTTTATTTTCTAGTACAATTGTCTGTTTTCTCAGTTTTACGTTTTGCTGTAAAGCAGTAAGAGCACAGAGGCTATAGTGGTGTATTCCTAATTCAGTACATTGATTAAAACACTCCTCTTGAACCAGTATCTCTCTGAAGGCAAAGGAAAAAGATTAAAACTAAACTGTTGAGAGCACCAGCATTTTCTGTGAGACATTTGATGAGCATTTTCACCATCCAGTTTTACAGGTTACACACCATAGAAATACTTGGGACCAGCCAGTGTCTGGTTAAGCTGGTGCCTGGTCCAAGGAAGTGCTACTTTTGGAAGAGGTAAATCCTCTCCCAGGGTGTGGAGGGAAGTTCTGGGCAATCAGGTTAAGCAAGACCAGTTTATATTGATCGATATCTGTTTTCTTCAAATTCTATAATCAACATTGATTTCGCCTTGAGCAAATCTGTGTGTGGTTGCTCGATTCTCCAGTTTCACTTTTTAACATTCGTACTGTCTAACTGAGTTGTTTGTTGGGACAGATGCAGTGTTGTTCTGTATTAATAGCAGTGCTTGTACACCTCGAGTGGAGCCTTCAGGCACTAATGTGCTTCAGCGAGGGAGATGATATCATAGCGACACAGAAATTACTGTACTGTTTGAAACTTCTGAGAATGCAAAGTGTGTAGTAGCTCTGACTCAAAATCTGTCGTCAAAAATTAATCTAAGACAGTCATTGAATATGGTATTGGAAATTTATGTCTCATGTTTAAGTAGGCAAGTAGCTCTACTATAAAGTTAAAGGGAACAATTTATGTGCCTAAATCCAAGTCATGTGTTTGAATACTTGACTGTTTGTTAAACTCTTACGGTACTGAATTTAATATGGTCAGTCATAGTTACAATATTTAAAATACAGTAAGCTCATCTTAAGTATGTGTGGAAGATAAAGTGTCCCTGGATCAGAGCTGGTATTTTTACACTGCCATGTTTCTCTTTGTTGCCTGTATGTGAGGGTGCAGTGCTGTGCTATGCAGAGCAACTAGTGAAAGAGTTAAAGGTGGGAGCAAGGCAGGTGCAAGTGAGGAGCAAGTTCTGGTCTCTGCCACAGCACCTGTGACTAGCATTGAAGAAGTTGCCTGAACTGCATAATCTTGGCAGTATGTCACTAGATCTGCATTTCCATGAAAACACGAGTAAGTATATAGGTAATGGTTATGTGAAATAAGTCGAGAGCTTGTTTTTCTGTTGTGTGCTCAACTGGTGAGTACTAGTGTTCCTTGCTTAAGGTCTTGAGCTGGTTGAGGTTGCGTGAGTGTAAAAGGAAGAGGTGCAGTTGCTGTGGTTTTGGCTGGGGAGGAGGTAGGGTCTTAGGCTTTGTTCTCCCACCTGCAGCCTGCAGAACTGACTAGCAGAAGAAGGAAGTACACACTGTACTTTATAAAGTCTTGTTCTTCAGATGCCATGCGCTTGTGGTGTAGTTTCCTTCAGTTCCCTCCTTAGCTTAGATACAGAACTAGATAAACGTTCTGTCAAATAAATTTAATGGCTGTGCCACTTAAATTAGGAAGGAGTTGGAAGAAGAGGGGTGCAATGCACAACGCTTCTTTGTGAAAATCTGTGAACTGTTCTATTTGCTGAGATGACTTTTCTAGTAAGAGTCAGCCCATACTTCAGCCTGAGAATGTGTTGTTCAGTGCTTTAGCATCTTCATGCCAGAAAAATAGCATCAAATTTGTTGTGTTTTTATTCTTGAGAAAGCAGTAAGTGACATGGAGATCCTGAAAGAGACCAATATCTTCCTTCCTCATTTAACCTTTTATGCCTTTACTGTTGTGGTGATCAAAGACCAGCATGTGATGATAAGTTGTCGCTCGAAGTTTATGAGATACGTCAAAGTAACAAATTAGAATTGTCATTAGTTATATTTGAGAAAAGCCTAAAAAAAAACCCTTTTTCAGTAATGTGTTACCTTAAAGTGCAGTTACATCGTAAAATCAGTTGTGGTGAAGTGCATTCCCTGTATTAGAGAGATTGACCCATTTACCTATGGGTGCCTAGGCCAAATCAAGTGGAATCTCTGGTGTCTAAGACAGTGACTGGTAAATGTGTCCGGTAGCACTTACCAAAGTATTAAACCCTGGTAAAAAGTGCATTTTGAAGTTTGTCCTCCTCTTTTTCCCCCTAATGCTAGTTCTGTTGTCTTTGATGCTCCTGGACAGCAGCTGGGAAGAAGAGTGCTGGAGTGATTATTTTAATTCTCAGATTTGCACACTTGTGTTTTCTGAAGTGTAACTAGTTGTAAGGCATAGTTTGACACTGTGCATCAGTACTAAGCCAAACCCCAGCTCTGCTCAGATCTGATGCTAAATGTTCCGCCATGCGAAAAGAGTAGTTCCACAGTGCTAAGGCGAGATGATTCTTGCTCTCATTTGTAAATTCAAAAGTGTGGAATGGACATCGGTAGGAAAACGATACAGGGCTTTCCCATACAAAGTATTACTTTAACAGTAGCTTCCTTTTGCACTTCAGAAGCCGAAGATTAATTTCTTACGTAATTGCAGTTATTTGTACACTGAGCAAATTTAGCTTGTGGCTACAGTTCAAAAACTGGTTTTTGCCCTTTGAACTAAAATGTCATGGAATGTTACTCCTTTTTACCTTTCTCATGCGCTCTGCTTTAAGTTGCTGGAAATACTTCAGTAGCATTTGATGGAGGAAAAGAAAAAAGAAAAGTTTTTGCCAAAGGGAATTGGAAAACTTTTAAGCAGAGTAATATAAGTTTATTCTTGATTGCTGAGATAAGGTTCACTCTTTAAAAAATCTGCTCTTCTAGTGCAGCATCCCATGGATGCGGCCATAAAAATATCAAAATCTGCACAGAACTGAAAGCGACAAAAGAGATACCACTCACCCTTGATAATAAAGAGGAACTTCTGAGCATCAGTTATAAACAAGAAGAGGCAATAATGGAAATACTGCAGTTTCATCACAGTGCCACAGAGTGATACTCAGCTTGGTGTATCTGGATTTAGCTAGAACTGGAAGATTAATTTAGGGAGGCGCGAGGGCACTCAGCTTGCTCATGATCTCTGTGCAGTTCAAAAGCCACAGAAAAGACCTGCAAGCCAGAAATCTTAGCAGGTCTGTCACCAATGAGATCTATCCTCAAACAAGTCATTTGTTAGCAAAACAATAGTCACCATTTTTGGATCCTCAGTTATTCCCTGTAAGAGCTTCAGGATTCACTGTCTGGTAGTGCTGGGGTTTTCGGATGAGTTATGGAAATCCTGTTATACTTGAAGGGTCTCATTTAAAAGGTACTATGTGAGACTTGTGTTTGATTTTTTTGTTGTTGTTGTTTTGTGGTCATAACTGACTTATGTCTAGCACATTTTCACAGCCTTGCACACATCCCCTCTTCCTTCCTCTCTTTATCATCTTTCTGCTCCTTCTTACACCCAGTTTCTTTCTGCCAGCACTACCATCTTTGATGGAGTCTAAATTCATTGCTGTGTTTTGATTTTTCTGAGGCATTAGAAATAATACTTAATTGCTAACGGTGCAGCTGCGTGCTCAGAAACAGTGAAGAGGTGGCCAGCTAAGAGGCAGTCTGATCAGGAAGCTGGGAACATTGTAGAAGAGAGAAAATTTTGACTTTTCCGACAACACGTATCCACTTTGAAAATTACTTTTCTCTTCCAGCGAGTGCTTTCTCTTCATGTTGATGTATGACTTTCAGCAGTTATCCCAGCCCACCGCAGCGCACTGCTTTACAAAGCAATCCATTGCCATTATTTGGAAGCTGAAAATCAAAACTGCCTCCTGTTATTTTTGTGACCGGCGATCATCTTCATTTATGTACTGTTTTGTCATAAAGTACTGTTGCTTTCTTGCATTTGTACCTTGTACATTTTAAAGAATCTGTTTTATGCAGAAAATGGAAGAATAGCTGTTGAATTTTTGGGGGGAAACGTGCCTAAAATTGTCAATGTGAAGTGGAGCTGTGTGCAAAAACTTTTAAACCACATTTTAATTCTTTGCCTGCCTGTGTACATACGTATGCACACATCTCTATATAAAAAGTACAAGTGTATATTTAAAAGAATTACATCTAGAAATGCCAGTGTATATTCAAGTAGAGATAGTCTGCTTATATCCCTGTGTGGCTGCAGATGAGCTCACTACATGTGTTTCAGAAGGCAAGACCAGTAGCCTTCTACCCTGGGGAGTGTGGCTATCCCTTCTGATCTTTCCTGTGAACTACAGGCTGTTTTCATAACATTCAGCTGGAGCTTTCTACTGCAGCTGAAACTTGCCTTATGGTGCACGGTGATAAAGCCTGAATAATCACGTCGTCTGTTTTTTGTTTTTTTTTTTTTTTTTTTAAACCCAGTGTCTGAAGTTCCAGACAATGCTGGTTTTTTGAGACTTGACAGTTGACAGGCTGGTGAATGTGAGACTCTGGGAATCTCAAGTCAGTGCCTATAACTGTTGAGAAATGTTTCTATCTCATAAAATATATATTAAAGATACTTCAATATTTACTAATACTATGTATTGATTAAAAATTAAGTATCTTTAATATATTTAACAATACATACTACTACATATTATTCATTGTCCTGGTTTGAGCTAAAACGTCCTTGTTTTGGGAAATGGACAAATAGAATTATTCCATGTAGTACAATAATATCTTAGTGTTCTAGGAAAGGCTTCAGAAATTACGTTAGGTCAGTCCCATTACATAAAGTAGGAACTGTTTTGTCTTTGGTGCACTGCGACACAGAAAACCCTATGTCTGGTTGAAGTTACATCAGGAGCTTGGTCACATGAGGTGAGATTGTAGGTCCTCTGCGTTTCTTTCATAACCAAATTTGTGTTCAGAGAAAACTTAGGTTATATATGTTATTTGAGATGGAACTGAACAAGTGTAATCTATTGCATTCAAATTGGCTTAAATGAAGCATGTTTATTTGTAGGTGCTAACAATGTGGACCTGAACATTTCACCTTAGGATTCTCGCAAATTCATTTACTTGCCAAATTACTTTTAATCTTGATTTTCTTTTCTACAGTATTTAAAAAATATAATTGTAATAAGTTTTTTCTTGCTATTTCCTTCAGCTAATTTTTTGCCTTATAAGTAAGGGTATTGATAAGTAGAAAAAAATAGGTGAAATACCTATATTAAAATGAAGCTTTGACACTTTTTCCTCTTATTTTGACGTCAGTGCTTTTGACCTCAGTGCAATCCTCTCAGGAGGACAGGGAACATAACTCGATTCTGGAGTTTCTTCAGTATACTTCTGCTTGTTGCAGTCTTTCCGTTTCCTCTGACATCTTGTTTGTTGTTTATTATTTTATTATTATTATGTTATACTATGTTATATAGGCCCTACAAGGATCAATAAAAACATCTAAAAATGAAAGTTGTACAGAGCTTGGGGGAAGAGAGGCCAAAAAGTTCCTGCCAGTGCATGCATTCTGGTGAGATGGGGAGCCCTGGATTCTCAATACCGTCTCACCAGATTGTCAAGGTGTCCTGGCCAACGACCTTTAACTCCAAGTACACAAACAGCTGGGGCAATGAGTGCTATGTCTGCTTTTGAAAAGGGATGCTGAGATCTTTCAGGCATTAGATTCTGCTCTGGGATTGCAGAATGCATTTATAATGCAATAGCATAATGCACTTAATACTGTAATAACACTGTATTGCAGCTGTTGAGTCATTGGATTATGGGAGAGCAAAAGATCTGTGGCATTTCGGAAGCTTACAAGGCTTGACACATAGACTTTCTATCACTTAAATTGCATGTCTTTGATCACTACTGATTCAGCCTCCTGCTGCTCTGTGGGGGGGCAGGAGACCCTCTGAACGTGTCTTACAGGGAGCCCACAAGGGAGATGACTCCAACAGGAGCAGGAGCCCTTGGCTTCAGTCCCAGCTCCTCAGCACTGGTCTCAGCAGTTGACAAGTCGTTCTGTTTTTTGCCCTGATCAGCTTGCTTTAACCAATTAGTCTACAAACCGTGGGCTGGTGGAGCAGGTGCAGAGCGCTTTCTTTGTGCAGAAAGCCAGATGGCCAGTTAATTGTCCCAATCACTGAGTAAGGCTTGGCCAAGTCTCCTGCTCAGTTCTCAATTCTGCTGTTGTGCTGCCAAGTTTGGTCTTGTGGTTTTAAGAAAATGAGAGATTCAGGGACGTCTCTGAGCATCTGGACTTCTCTCAGTCACGATTTAGTGTGGTTAGTTTCAAGCCTTGAAATGGCTTCTAGCTGATTTTTGTTTTCCTAAAGGAAAGTTGATGCTTAATAGGAGTACAGACTTTGTGGTCCGAGTTAGGACATCTTGCTTGTTACAGTGTTGTTAGTATCGTGGTATGGTTGTGGCAGAGGAAAAACTTTATATTAGGAACCCATATTTGGAAGGATTGATTTTTCTGGGATTTTGCAAGGAGAATTACTGTATCTGTTGAGTTACCTACTACAGGAGAAGAGCTGTGGGGAGAATTTTGAAGGGAACAGTGTTTTGATTTGGTAGAGTTTCCAGAATCCTTCTTTAGGTTAATTATTTTTAATTGTTAGGAAGAAATGGGAAACAATTGTTTACACTTACAGAGGTGTGCTAGACTGAAAGGGTTGTAAACTTGCTAATAGAATTGCAAATGAAGTGTGTTTGCTTATGTACATACTTAATCACTCAGTGTAATAACTGCAACTACAGTTTACGTGTAACCTCTTCATATGAATATATTTGTGAAATTCAGTATATGTACCTCAATCAGTTGCTTTTATGTCAAGGCAAGTTTTGTGAGGAGAAGTCATTTTGGGAGAGAAAACTGGGGTGCTAGAGACAAAGTTGGGATGAGGCAGAGTAATGATATTACATAATTTCCAGAGGTAGGGAGGTGAATGAAAAAGGTGCCTGGGTATTTCCAGCAGGCCACATATTTTGTTTAACACTGAAAAGGCGGTTTCTACATCTGAAGTGATTCTGAAGTCCCATGTTGGTAGTTATCCAAGTGCCTTGAACAGGGTGTCTGTCAATCCATGAGTAGGCTGTATACAGGAAGGATCAAATATATCAGTTAATACAATACAGCTGTTCTTTGTTTCTCATCCATCATGCTCCACCTGTGTTCTTCAGCCCTGGAGCTGTTCTGCACAGCTTACAGATTTTTTTAGTAATGTTTTGACTGTGGCTCTGGCAGTACCAATTCTGCCTAGAAGCTATGTAGTCAATGGATTTTACTTTCTCTAGGGAAAAAGATAAAGAGCTTTGCATCATCTGTTGTGCTTATGTCTGAAGTCTCCACTGTATATGAAAAAATACCAGAAAGTCTGTCTGAGGTCTAACTTCTTTGAAGTTGTACCTCCTTCTCTTTCATGATGGAATACCAGCAAGAGAATGGCAATGGAAGTACCTCCTTGTGCACGCAGAGGTTTTCTCTCTCCAGTGAAATTCTCTGCCCAGAGAAGCAGTCAAACATCGCTGGTGCAGGTTCAATTTACAGTTTTCCACATGACTGCCTTAGTTCCTGCTTGCCTGTGGAATTGAGGCATGGCTTTCAGCCTTCTCAACACATAGGCAGCAATGTAAAATTCTATTTATGTGCAGAGGGTTACTAAGTAACAGTTGCTGAGGGAAATGCAGCCTTTAACTACATGATGTCTGTGCACTTAACATTGGCAGCTAAGTAGTGCGTTAATATAGATTTTGCACGTTATTGTAATGGGATTTGCTGTGAACAAAACCCTGGGAGAAGTAACAGCAACGTGGTTTGAAAAGTTGGAGTCTCTGCAACCTGCTCCTGTGGACAGGAGATGAAACACAGTTTTCCCCTTCTGCTGGATTCTCTCTATACCACACCATAATTATGGACCCTCATAGATTTGTGTGTGTATTTATATTTACCTATAGATAAAAAGGTTTCTGTGTGTAATCAGTGTGTTTTGCATGTGTATCCTCCTTCAGGGGAAGGAAGGTTGAGTGGCAAACAAACAAAAAGGCTGTTGTGATTCAGGGGTAGATTGGCTCTTGGTAATACAAGGAGAAGTTTGCCTTGAGCAGTGTCTCATCTAGTAACAATTTACTTCTAATATTGCACAGAGGTTATCAGAGGATTTGTTCTTTCTAAGTATTTGTTTTAAAGGAATGTTACTTTGGAGAGGTCATGTGTCTAGCCTTGAGATGGAGTTCTTGTATTGAAAAGATTCTACTTAAGTGGTCAGCTTTTCCTTTAAATCACACCTAGTGTAACTTCCACTATGGCTTTGAGCTGGAGACCTTTACATGCTGATTAAAATGAGCTGTTGAACTGTCATGAAGTCCTACAGCCTTTGATTTATCTGCTACAAAGCTACTTTTTGTTCGCAAATACTTGGAAGATAGGGGCTGTGTGTTTCTATGTTAATAATGATTCCAGTGGGAAGGTAACATGAGCTTATTAGGCTGTATGATTTGCTCATCTCGGACTGTGTAGAACCTCATTTCAGTGAGGTTCTTGTGTTAATTATGTCATTATGTCAGTGTACATAAAAGATGTGCAAAAAAAAATTTTGCTAAGTAACTACTACCACAGTTCTTTCATAAAAATGGTGCAAATATCAGGTGTATTTAGTCATTAGTTTCTTGGATTTTTATAATGTTGTTTTAGCTGAATCCAGCGATGTTATTTGTTAATCTCTGAGAAATGCATTACATTGTCTCTGTGACCAGATGTGACTGTTCAAGTATTTTCAAACTGGTGTATTATTTCCCTTGGGAAGCTGTCATCTCTGGTTGACAGTATTGACTCCAAGCAGAGTATCTTTAAAGTCTGTAGAAGTAAAACAGAACAGGGGGAGAAAAGTTGTCAGCAGAACTCTTAAGTACATATCTGTTCTTCTAGACCCTTTTCTGTTGCTCCATGGGGACTCACAGGTGTCTTTTCTCCCAGATGTCTGAGTTTAGGAGAACACAGGTTAAACCTTTTTGCTAATCGTGCCTGCCCTTGCCATGTACTTCAGGAGTGGCTCATCAGTTTCAAACACCTGTAATATAATAATTTATAGTCACTTAACTAAATTGGATGCAAAAAATAAACAAAACCTTTTCTGTGAAGCTATTTTCTGTCCAGTTGGCCCTCAGCCAATCCTAGTGAGTGAAGTTATCCCATTTCAGATGTGGGACTTCGCATTTGTCTTTACTGAACGTCATGAAATTCTCATAATTTTATTTCTGTAGCCTGTCAGGGTCCCTCTTGAATAGCTGCTCTGCCTGGACTACACCAGTCCCTCAGTTTGTAATCACCTAGGTCATCATTAAAGACATGAGGGCTGTGGCTGCTGACTGACTGTCAGTTGGAGTTTGTGCTGTTGATCACAGTCCTCCGAGCCTGGTGGTCCAACCAATTATCCACCCTTTGTATTCCACCTACCCAAACCTAATCCTCTCGGTTTGACTATACGGGTAGAGTGGCAGACGGTGGGTGGCTGTGTCACAGGCCACGCTCGAGTCAGGGGATGTGATGTCATGCTTTTTCCTTCATCCACTGACAGTCATTTCACCAGAGGAGGCTATCAGGTTGGTCAGATACAATTTGCCCTTTGTAAATCAAAGCTGGCTGTTCCCACACACCTCCTATCCTTGGGGAACAATTACTGTTGAACTGTTCCGTCATCAGCCTTTAATGAAAAGACAGAAGCAGCTAAGCATTTGAAATGCTGTGTGTTAGGTATGACTCGCGCTTTACCAATGCAATGTTGCTTCTTCGCTGTAGATGCAGAGGTGTCTATTGAGCACAGAATGTACCCTACCTTTGGCAGTCTTTTATATTTGAATAAAGTATTGCACTTCAGGATAATTGACAAAAAGTACTGGAGATGAGGCCTTTTTCTTCCAAGATAAATCCACATAAAACAGAGAAAAGACATGAAGTGCACTTTTTAGTTGGACGATGATCTTTGTTTGCTGGAAACCTTGCTAGGAAGATGGACACTAGTCACAGCTTCACAAAGACTCGACAGCTTGATAGCAGCCTGTATATGGTAACTCTGAGCACTACAGAGGTAGTGTTGAGTGGTCGCAGAAGAAAAGCAGTGCTGGCTGTTAGCCGAGCTAAGGGTTTGTGGTTTTTTGTTTCTTTTTTCTTTTAATTAAATCTCAAAAAAAGAGGAAAGATCTGAAAATTAGGCACTGAGGGAAAAGGTGGAAGTTGAAGAGAAAAACAAATGTCCCTGCGTGGATCTTGAGACAGACTCAAGCAGTGAATAGAAATTCTTGCTGGTAGTGCTCCATTCTCCCCCTCAAAGAGGTGTTCCTTGCACAGATGATGACTATAAATGGTGTAAAAGTAGCACTTATTTAAATCACTATTTTTTTTTGCTTTTTTTAACATAACAGCTCTTGAATTTCAGCACAGTACAGATAAGTCTTTGTTCTTGCTTCCCTCCCACGATACTTTTCTTCTCCTGAAGGTGTGCAGTTCTTACTAGAACTACATTAATGAATCAAACTCTGGTAATCTGAATCATCTTTTTACGTGCCAGTTTCTGTTTGCTTTTTGGCTCACTGGGTGGTAAGGTGGCTGCTCACAGGTTGTATTTCTGGTATTACCATTTCTCCCATCTGTACATGCACATGAGTCGTTCATTGTCATCACTTCTGGTATTTCTTTATGTTGGTAGGAGAGACATTTATTTTTCTAGTTGGTTGGAAATTTCTATTGCTTGATCTTTCTTGGGCTTGGTTTGTTTGTTTGACTTTATAGGTTTGGAAAATGGTACCTACAACTGTTTACACCTGTATTGTCCCTGTAAACTATTTAATTTAAAAAAAAGAAAAAGATAAAATGCTCCTGAAGAACAGGATTGTGTATAATTCAGATGCCACCTTTTTTATTCAGTGATTAGGTTATCTGTTCATGCTTTCGTAATGGTGTGAGAACAGCTTTGTGAAACAGATTATGGAGCATGTAACTTACAAACTGAGGACACTTTGGATAAATGCTTTCTGGTAAGTCTTTTTTGTAGGGTTTACTTAAATGGAAGCAGTGAGCTCTGCAGGAAAACCTCCCCTATTTTCAGGTGAGTAATAATGCATATCTGCTGATGAATCAGGTGTCACCTGGGGCTGAAGAAGTGCTAAGTGTGAGGTCTGAGTGAGTCATTTCCTTGGGCTCTCAAGGTTTCTCTTACCACTGGCTCATTGTGGAAAGCAGCAATAGTTAACTTGAGGTGACTTTTTCTGGAAGTTAGGAATGTGTTATGTCCTGAAAGTTAAGAAAACAACATTTTTTCTGTAGTGGTTGCATATGGAATCACCAAGACATGTTTGAAACTACTCATGTCACTTTACCAAAGTGTGGATAAGGCTAACCAGATTGCATGTATGAGGATCCACATCTGTGTGTTACGATCTGGGCTGCATTAGAGCATTAGTACTCTCCAAAGGAGGCCACCATATCTGAAGGTCACAGTGGAACTGGTATAACAGACCTGGCCTGTCAGCTAGAACTCGCTGAGGTCAAGTTCTGAGTGATAGCCCTTATAATGTCTAGAAATCCCAGTGAGATCAGGAGCTCTGATTGGATGTGAAATACGTGCTCATTGAAGTGCGTTTATCTCACAGTTGCAGAAACTTTCTGATTATATTGCTGCTGAGTCAAACAGTGCGTCCTCTATTTTATTGTAGCTTGCTTCGTGCTTTAGAGGACCTTCATTTACCAACTGTGGGACAGCTAATGAAACTGGCCTCTGCCATTCACTAACGTCAGTAGCTCTTCAGGGTTTGTTTTTGTTGTCATTGTTGTTTTTCCCCTCTCAGTGGTCAGTGCAATTTGAATGGCAGTTTAGACATTTTAAACACAGACTGAACAGTTGCCTGAAAATAAACAATTAAAATGTCTTCACTGTGGGCATGTTTGGGTAAGCAGTTGTTTTGCCTCTGAGACTTTGTTATTCCCTTCTGAGTTGGGAAATTTCAGCTACGGAACATGCAGGTTAGTATTTCAGCTTGCTAGCTTAGTACATGTGTTACAATGGTCCATTTTTCTTCTAATCATATTGGTGCGATTGTAACGCTGCACAGTAGTTTTTGTGAGAGTGCCTCTGTGTTGGCTCAAAGCATGGAGGAAAGTATTGTTCCCTTGTTTTGCTTTTAGGAAACAAAATGACAGAATGAGGAGCAAAATAATGGAAAGAAGTATCTGTTTCTACACCAATCATTGACATAATGCGGCTTACACAGAGCTAGCTGACAAATTCACCTTCATGAAAAACTGAGCAGGCTTTAATGGTGAGTTCAGCAGAGTCTTGCTCAGAGTCTCTGGAGCTGCAGTTCCCACGGTTAGCAGCATCACAAAATTGTTTGCTTCTGAAGAAGCCATCAAAGAGGAAAACACTAATTTTAATGTAAAGTCAAATTTCCTGTCTCCTCAGTGCTCTTGCAGAATGAGTGATCTGTTTGGGTACTGACTGGGTACTTGCCAAAGACTTGGAGAGAGTGTATGCAACGCCTGAAGAAGAATTGGCTGCCTAATGATTTTCAAATCGCCTTCTCTCTGAATATAATGATAAAGAACCATGATCTTGTGTAGTGCATATGAACATCGTGAAAGGGAAACAATCATCTCAGTAAGGGTCTGTTCCTCAGTTCCTGGTAGTGGATGCTCAAGTCAAAGCCAGCAGTGAATGGGAGCAGTTTGTGTTGGAGACACTGCTGTGAAAATTTCTCCTTGTTGGAGTGGATTATTCTTGGTTAGCTTTTTTGAGATTCCCCCAGCTTGTGTTTGTTGCTTTAGTGTTAAGTAGGTGTATTGTTTTATGTGATTTATCATATATCTTTATGACAGTCTTTCTGGTTCTGTTTAGACAGTTGCTTGAAAATGACTGACAAATAGAATATTTCAGAAATCGGTTAATCTTCTCTTTAGATTTTGCATTTTGTGGTTTGGTAAAGTAACTAGGGAAAGTAAGAAGGCTCTGTGGTGTGCTTCTTGTTGTGATTATAGCAGGTGTTCTGAAATTGCCGCCTTAAAAATACTCTGAAAAGTACTGTATACCTTTTGGAGTTTATTCTTTGGCTCTAGGAAGACTTTTTTTCTAAACATGAAGAAATGCTAGGTATTTCTCTGTATTTTAGAAAGTAGTTTTAGTTGTATATCATTGACAACTATCTACTAGTTTATCCTAGAGAGACTTAGAGTGGCCTGCTGAAAAGAAAGTCAGCCAGATTTGGGCCCACAGTTGGACATTAGGTGAACCAATCCCTGGTGTGGTACTGTGGCTTTCTGAAAAGGTAGTTGTTCTTGCTATATGATTTTCATGTCAAAATTTAACATCTGGCTTTCTGTTCCTTCCTGCTG
>NW_010434029.1:44323-70114 GCF_000710305.1 Buceros rhinoceros silvestris | reverse complement strand
CCTGCTGATTGTCTTGAGTGAGAATTGAAGTTGCAGAGGGTTAATGGGTAAAGTCTGTCTCTTAAAATGATGTATTTTAAAGTGTAGTTTAGTGTTAGTTCAGGGGAACATGGTTGAACCTGTTTCTACTGGATTCCTTTGAAGGAGGAAGAAACCTTTTATGCTACAAAAGCATAAAAATGCTTGACAGGAACCATTATTGACTAAACTCTTACAGAGTTACAGCTTTCTGATTTACTGGGTGAGGAAAGATGGTACTTTAGGTTATGGCTGTGTTTTGCAATTTTTTGCAGTGCTGTATTCATGTAACTGCTACCCAAAATCTCTGATAGAGTTCCTTTTTTTTCAAAGAAAAACACAGTGAAGATACCTATTTGCCACCGGAGTTGTTTTAAAAATCTATTTATGCATGCTGTTATTTCGGAGTACAACCTGCTGGGGACTCTTATATACCACCTTACCTGGGGACAATTACCTACTACCAGCCTCCTTGGACTATTATGCCCATCTGCCCTCTTTTAAGGCACCCTTGATACTGGTAGAGGAGACTTGGAGCTTGTCAAGCATGGTTTTGTGGCTCAGAGGCTGAGGAACAAGGGTATAGAGGCCAGGGGTTTTTTCCTTGATCCTCTCTGGGGGGGCTGAAAGCTTAAGGAGTAGTAGATGGATCCTGGAGGTCCACAACTGTTTGTACAGCTGATGCGGACAACAGGCATTTGTTTTTTACAACCACGGAGACCCTCTTTGAGGATCAAGAACTGCTCAGAAGAAACTGAATCTACTTGCTCAAGTCAGGCAAACGCATTTTTATCAACAGGCTGGCCAGCTTGGTGAAGAGAGCTTTAAACTAGGAACGATGAGGGAGGGAGGTGACAACCCTCAGACAAGTGAGGAAGTGGTGGACTGGGTTGGCAAACAAAAGGCCCAGGGTGACGTGGACAAAAGAAACCTTGGCAACAACAGGGCTTAAGTTTGTTCCATGGACTATTGCGGAAATACTTAATAATACTCATTTTTATCTAGTGCCTGACATTCCTGGTGAGTCTCCATTAACTCAAAGTTTTGATAAAACAAGATATCTAATATTTGTAGCAATTTTTTTTTTAATACAGTCTTACAGTAAAGAACTATTTTTGACACATGAGTGTCTTTATAAAGTGATTCCTGGTTAACACGATCAATGTCTTCCCTTCACATATTTGACAGTGAAGGTAACGCTAAGCTAGAACTTGTAAAAGTAGAGATGTGTCCTTACTTCTGTGCCCATACTTGTGTGCTTGTAGCTTTTAATCACCTATGGTGTTTGCTGGATGCATTTATTTTTGAGATACAGTGGAGAAATGAGACTGACTGTAGGAAATGATGCTCTTGTAGTTACTCTTTCCTGATCACTGTGCTGATGACTTAAGCTTCAATTTCAGAGGTTTTCTACAAAGTCATACACTTTCAAAGTGATTAGAGTTTTTTTGTTTGTTTGCTTGGGGTCTTCTTTTTTAATTTAGTTTACTGGAAATTAATGTTCTACAATTACACAGACTATTTTCTGTCTTTATCAGTGTCCTTTAACTAACCCTTACTTCCATGCCAACTCTATTTCAAAACTCTTATCTGAAAAAGTCTTCAAAAGTCTTTGTTTACCTTTTGAAAAGGGCAGCTGTGTTGATTATTTTGTAAATATTACCCCATGAATCTTGGCATTTGAAAATACTTTCTTTGAAGTGGTGTTTGTGCATTTATGTACACTACGCGAAGGACGTGTGTTCATTCTGGGAGTGCCGGGTAATAAAACCAGTTTCCTTCAAGATCGTGGATTTGATATCGGCCTATTTAAATCAAGCATGGAGGTGGAAAAGCTCCTGTAATTCAGTTACAAAGTCCATAATTTTCTGTTTTGGGTGGATAGACAGTGATGGTTGTACAGTGGCCTTACATTTCGTGACTGGTGACGAGTTCATGCAGCTTCCCCCTTAACCAAATGTGAAGTGGCAAACCTTGTTTCTCCCATTAAAACTGGGGGGGATGGTTGGGGACAGGACTGTGTGGTGGACCAGATTCAAGAACTGGTCTGGTTTGGTTCTCTCCCTCTCTCTCTCCTCATGTTGTTAAGAACGATTATGTTTAGCCCCTCTCCCACCCCTTGTCCAGCTCCTTGAGGGCTCAACAAGTGTTAGGAGCGGAGGAGCCCAGCTTGAGGTGAAGAGGGAGGAGGACACAGCCCTAGAGAGTGGGACAGGGCTGGGGCCGTGGAGGGAGTGCACACTAACGAGGAGCTGAAATGCCTGCGTTAAAATACCTTGCCACTTTTGAAAGGCAAAGGTGGTGTCTTCTCAGCAGAGCATCACCCCCCAAAAAACCACAAACTCTTTTTGTACAAGGTTGAAGAAACATTCAATAATTTTATCTTGTAACGGTGTGGAAACAAATGCATGAGTCAGTATTGTGGTCAAAACTTCCTCTGAGTCTTGCAGGTAAATACATTTTAGTATCAGGCAACTGAAGTATAAAATTTTTCTTAGCTTTGGCCTGGAAATACAATGCACAAGGCTCGAGACTGCCAAGTGACCTAAAGCAGTGAGAATGGTCATCTTTCCAAGTGAGGATGTTGAAGAACTTCCCTTTCAAAATTAACTGCTCAGTGTTAAATTTAATTATTCTCTTAATTCTTGGTAAATAACTGTAAATTTTGCTTTTTAAATGCTGAAAATGCCTTGGTAGTTTTTAGGGAGTTGAAGGGATGTAAATTTGAATATAAAGAGCTTTTACATCACAGCTTGTCGGCTTTCTTTCCTCATGAGCTAAAAGTTTGGAAGTGAAAATTAGATTTAAGAAGTTGAGAGAGTCCATTTTTGGTGTGCAGTGGCAATTGTGTTAGGGTTTGTTTCCTACTCACTAAGCTCAAAGGGGTTTTGGATTAGTCTAATGTATCACTGTGAGTAGAACAGCAAGAAAATTCCTTTAAAGTTGTCCACCCTTTGTAGCCTTTTTTTGGGTACACGTAAAGAAAAAACCAGAGACATTTCTGGAATTCCGTGAAGCCAGTCTTCAACATGTGCAGAAATGGCCCGGGCAGATAAGCTGGTGCATTTATTGTGCACGCTGAAGGACTGATTTCTGCATGTAATGGAATTAAGAATAAAATACCAGAAGTGAAATTCTGGCGTCCCTGCCATCAGGGTTGGCTGCTGGGGAACTGGGTAGCGCTGAACGGTCATATCAGGTGCCGAGTTCCTTCTCTGCATGTTTAGCTGGCAGAGGTGAGCTTCAGCTCTTTGTAGCCCATGTAGTCATGTGGTGTCCACTTTGCTTCTGCAGACCAGTGGAGTCAACCCTTTATACTGACAAGGGAAACCTTATCTGTTTTCTCTTAAAGATAATGCGGGCTGCAGAGGCAGGATGTCAGCTGAGTTGGGCTTTTGTCAAAAATACCTATCC
Source organism: Buceros rhinoceros silvestris (assembly GCF_000710305.1). NCBI lineage: Eukaryota > Metazoa > Chordata > Aves > Bucerotiformes > Bucerotidae > Buceros > Buceros rhinoceros. Next base: position 66,682 of record NW_010434029.1, on the reverse strand, counting down.
ACTGTCAGCTGGAGGACTGCAAAATCCAGGAGGTTTTCACAGCTGGGGGCCCAGAAAAGATGTTTTGCTGCTGCTAAGGTGGCAGACTTGTTTATTTCTAACAGTCCCGTGTCATTCATAGGCCTGGGACTTTTACAGAGAATATTTCTGAGATGCTCTATAATGACTTCCATTTTAATATATTTCACTAAAAAATACCTCCTAGGTAACAGAAGGGAGAAAAGACACTTAGCTGAATATTTGATTTTTTTTTTAAGACACTCTGATTATCTTGTTCCTGGGCCACTGCAGGCATACTTTTGTGTGATGAAACAGATTTGGACATTGCTTGAGTCATTTTCATTTTTACTTTTTAAACCTCCATAAGCAGCGGGAAAATGCAGCCTCATACAGCCAGCGGTTCGTGGGAGTGTGGGGAAGGGCTGTAGCCTCTCTCTGAGTATGACACCTTGTAACTTCTGCACTGAGTCAGGGTTTGGAATGGTAAACTCTCCTAAACGTGCTTCTTTGTGGCCAGCTATTTCTAGGCTGCCCACAGGGCAGTGTTTGAAGAGCTCCCCCGGTGCCTGTGCCTCCTTTGCTGTGCAGCACTGCTCTGTAAAAGCGCTCGCACACAGCTGCGCAGCCCAGGACCCTGCAGAAATGCTCACAGCGTTGCTTTCAGGCAGGTTTGTATCGCGGATGAGTGCCGTACTGTCCAATGCACCGTGCTCCCCGTACAGAACTGCCATCTCTTTTGCCTCTCTCCTCTCTTCCTATGGTTAAAAAGGGCGAATCAACAGGTTTACTCCTCCCTAAGGAGGAGTCAAGGCTGAGGATCTCTAATAATTTGGCCAGAGGCACACATTTTGCTTTTTATTCATTATAAACTGCCAATTCAAACTTGCAGTATGAGAAGTTCAATGTACAAGGTTTGAAAGGCAATTTTGGCCTGAAAAAAAGCCCAGAATATTTCGTAATCCTCTCTCCCTGACTAGCAGATGGTGATTTTGCACTTTTTAAAATGGTCATAGTTTTAGGGTTTTTTTTCTGGCTTTAACTATTGCGCGTCACTCTGTCATGACTAGTTACTAGTTTTTGCATCTCTGCTGTGCTTTTAGCAAAGATCAAGTATTCGGGTGCTTAGATGACCTTTTTACCTTTTTCTGGTGTATCGGATACGTATATGGATTCTTTTCAGACTTTATCCATATGCTAGAATATAGAAGTGGTTTCATTAGCAGATGGAAACAGGATTGCCTTTGTACACTGTATTATTACTCTTCAGAAAGACTTCAGGTCCTGGCATTTGAAAATGCCTGGTTTGACGGGGGTGGACGCTGCCACTGTTCAGTGTATTTATGAAGTCGTTAAGGAGGTACTGAGAGTTGAGGCTGCAGCATCAACATTGTGTTTATGGCTTAAACCACATCCTTTTCTTGAAAGAATAGAGAGTGAAGGATTTATACTTGTTCAGCATGTGGCTGAAATGTGTGCTTAAAAGAAAAGTAAATTAGCAGACAGTCTAGATAGGATAAAGGTGATGTCTGGGCTGTGAAAGTGTCAGACTTGATAGCTGGCACTCTTTAGACTGTTCTGGAAATCTGCAGAAACACCTTTTGTAAAAGAGATTTGCTATTGCACTCCATGTCCACAGTGCTTATTTTTGGTTTTGCTCATTGAGTGCTGTTACGGTTCCTCTGATTCGCGAGGTCAGGAGCTGCATCCATCAATGTACCTGCCAGACGCTGTTTCTGTAGTGGCACTACAGAAAACTGCCTGGGTTCGGAGCAAGCAGCTCGTGTGCTTTAATAACATTAGTTTCAGGTCAAGTGTTTTGGAGGTTGTCAAAACTCTGTGTTCCCAAGTGCGGCTCACAGCTTTGCATTGTGTGTGCCACTGTTGGTACAGATGACGTGGTGGCGGTTGCTCTGCTCTGTAGGACCAGGGTGGGATTGGTAGAGGAAATAGCAAGTTGTAACTCTGTCTGTGCTTGTCTGAATTTTATGTGATTCACGTTCAGATTTCCTGTGTACAGTTGCAGGATTAATGTGCACAGAGTGAAAGACACATGACAAGATTCTTGCTTCAAATTGAAAATACTGACCCAGAGCACATTTTTGTGTCATGTCTTAACTTGTTTTGCAAATTCTTTGCTGTTTTGTGAGAATTTCCAGTTCTGGCAATGTCTTAATAGAACCTGCAGAGTAATCGGTCACTCACATAGCTTTCCTTCTCCCTCTGCCCCTTGTAAAGGGTACACAAGTTTGGGTTTGGTTTTTTTTTTTCTTTAGTTCACAGTGCTCATGGGAAAACCTTGAGTCTTGCACAGCGTTGTCTGTCCTGGTCTTTTATTGTGTTTTGTTTCCCATCATTTTAGCACCTTGCAGTTAGCCATGGTATGGACGCAATAATGTGATCACTTGTTTTCTTCCTGTTGAATGCTTGAACCTCCCTCAGCATTGGGACAGTACCTTGTGGACTAGTAGAACTGACCAGTAGCATCCCGTGGATCCATTAGTTGTCTTTATCTGTTGCATTCTCAGCTGAAGAGATTTTACTTCAGTTACATAACGTACAAGAATGCCAGCATGGTCAGAATTGCTATAAAGGCAAGTAATCCTGTGTATTAACCCAATTTGTAAGAAACCCTTCACAAATGAGTAGTTTTTAAATTCCTTTCATAAATGGAGGGAAGCACATAGAAAAATAGTGTGGAACTGGTAATGGGGAATGTAGCAGGTTTTTGAGTTCGAATCTAGTGTTTTTTACTGCAACCTTCAGTATCTTAACGTTTTAAAATAGATTGAATGCATTTCTTCAGAGACCTGGGTAATGTGTTTTGAGGCATTTCAAAAGGCTTTTGTCTGCCTTGGGGGTTAGTGATGGGATCCTTCAGTTTGAAACTTCTTTTGAAATTCTCCATTGGTGACATTAGCAGCAGTAGCGCTGTACTGTTGAAGCTGAGAGGAACTGAAAACTCTAGCCCCCTCTTTTTCCATTGCTCTGTAATTTTTTTTCATTCTTTTACCCTAAATAAGGTTTTCACATATGCACAGGAACATGAGAATAATTACGTAGAAGTTACCAAGTAGAGGATATTTTTAGTATTTTATTTTTGAAACTGAATGTAAAGGATCTGTAGAAGTGAAAATAAAACTGAACATATGAAGTATGCCAGGAAACTGGGGATAATGAATCTGTGATTAGCTTGCTGTTTAAAAGAGTTCATTTATTTATCTGAAAATTAATGGGAAAATTTGAATCTTTTTCATGACTGGTGGGGACTGAAGAAGGAACTGAAGTAGGCGTTCCTGGAACATTTTCAAGAACTTGAAGCTGCAGAGGTGACATGAGCCCAGCTTCAGTCTGACATAACGATATACTGAGTGATGGCAGTAGTCTTGCTCAGGGAGTATGAGTTAGCTGTTACAGCATTGTTAAAATTCACTATTCACAGTCTGTGCAAGAAGCCTGGTGCTTGCTGGTGTGTGTATGAGTTGCTGTATTAATGGAAAGGAGGTTGGAAAACCTCCACAGTTAAGAAGAAATAATGGATGAGTTCAGGAAGATGTTTGAATGTACTCACTAATGCAGGTCCAAGAGATCTCTGCCCGCCTGAAAAGGGACAACTTCCATTCCATAAATTCTTGCTGCTAATAAGGGCTGTCCACCGCATCTCATCTGATTGCATTAAGCTGGAGGTGTAAAATTCCTCACAATGGGCAGGAGGTAAAAACTTTGAGACTGATGGAGGTCTCTACGAAAATAACAAGGAACTTCTCCAGCTTTTATGAAAGCAGCATTTCTTAGTGCTTAACCTGGGGATACAGAATACAGAAGTGGCGAAGAAAACGATCACGGTTAAGAATGGCTTGCATCTGTTCTGCCAACTGCACCAGTATTCAGTATTTAGAGAAATGTTCATGCATTTGACAGAGATTTGGCTCTCAATCATCTTGCTGTTACATTTTTGAAGGAGTACATATCTGTGTTTTAAAGATTTTACTTCCCTCCCCCCGCTGGAACTCTGTGGAAGATCAGTTAGCTCTGAGAAGAGGTGACATATATAATGTCCTGAAGGTATACTATAACCTGAACATCATACAGACTTTTTGTGTATATTAAATGAAAGGTAGCCTTGCGTGATGGAATTTAGATGAGTATCACTGCAGAAGTGGAAGCTCAGGAATGGTTTGCAGAGTTCTTCAGCCCAGGCTGAAGTTGCATAGTCTGCTGCTGTGGATACAGTTTAGATTACCAAGGTTGTTATTGCCTGCTTTTCTGCTGTTCCGAAGTGGAGGTTTATTGCCAGTCAAATCTGGTTTTATCCACTAGAAACTCGTGCCTCTCTTGTCAAGGGTGCCTGCTCTTTATCTTAGTTTTGTAAATACAGCATAGAGGAAGAATCAAGGATTTTACCACGCCCCCAGTCCTGGTAGGGGTTGTGGACTTAAGTGCAGGGAAGGTAATGTGCTATGGACAGGAGTGAATGAATGAACGAATGAGAATGAGAAAAGCAGCTGGCGACACGGCAGTGCTGACAAAGCAGTGGTTCATACACTCACAGTCTGCGTTGTCTTGTTGCAGTTAGAACTTCCAATGTCAGTATGGCACTTTTCTGAAAATAAGAGGAAGTTTCAGTCTGTTTTCATTTGTGCCATTGGGATGGCTAAGTACGTAGTAAGAAAACATAATAGATGGTAAAAGGCAGGAATGAGAATACAGGCAATACGAATCTCTGATTTCTTAAATTCTCTTTTAGGTATAATACTTCTTGAATAATTGTTTGGTTTCTGATGAGAAGTTTTATCTTTTATGTGTGTTTTTGACATTCAAGTCTTTGAGTAACGGTCTTATCCATAAAGGAAGAGAAACAAGCGCATCCTAACTAGTGTGCAGAGACGGCAGGGTAGTTAAAAAGTTGGCTTGAATACTCCAGAGTGAAACTTTCCATTTCAAAGTCCTGTGTCTTCCTGAGGCGGTAGCTGCTTCAGTAAATGGAATATGCTTTTTAACCTGACCTGGTACTGTAGTGCCTGCAGAACACGGCTGTAACTCAGCTTTTTGTAACTCAGCGTTTCTTACTATATCGCATTTAGGTAAAGATCATCTAAATAAGCACTGATAGCAGGAGAATACAAATAGCCTTGCTTCTTGCACTGATGGGTCTATATATAGCCATATGATTTTTGATATTGATATTTGTTTGTTGCAAGTATTTTGGTAGCCACCCTTATTTGTCTGTTTGTATATTTATCTAGGAAAGTTTTGAAAGCAGCTGCACTGGGAAGCTGGGCCACTGTTTCACAGGTTATGTTTTCTTTAGTCTTTTCTAGCTAGAGAGTGAAATGTTTAGACTTCTGGCAATCTGAGAGCTTAAGCTGTTGACTTGTCTCTGGACCCAGTCTAACACCAGGTAGCTAATTGCTGGGTTTGTTTCAGAAATAGCAAAGTGCTTGTGCTTCAAACAGTTGAGTACATGAGTTGGTTAAAGACTTGATGACCACTCTTAAGCGCTCTCTACCTCACTTACCTTTGCTCTGTAAGGAGAAATATTTCTCACTGTCGTCTTATCTCTTGGTTCACTAAGTCAACAATGGAAGATGTCAATAGAAAGAAAATGAAATATGAGGAGGAAAGGTGGAAACTTACAGGTCTGTGGTGGTTCTTAAGAGCTCTTTCTTACTTAGATATCTTTTCTAGCCCTCCATCTTATATCTTCTAGTCATATTAAAACAGCCTGATAAAAACCCAAAATCTGCTTTTTGAGAGTATTTCCCCTCCATATTTCAGAAACCCACACACATCTATATAGCAAAGATACCAAAACCTGCTGTGTTAATGATTCTGTATTCTTTCAGAATGTAATGTGTGCTTAATTTAAAAATTTGAAGAGTGTTTCTGGTTGATAAGTATAAAAAAAGACCTAATCTGAAGAAATACTTGTTTTACAGAATACTGAAACCAATGTGGAGGAAGCAGCTAAAGAGAGTTCGAAAGCAGCCAGACTAACACAGCAATCTTCAGAGGATAATGAAGTATTTGGTGAGTTACTCGGACAACTGAAAATGAAATTTGATCTGTTAGATCAGAAAAAAGAATTCTTGTAAAGTCCTTGTGATCTGCTTAATGTTGGCGTCTAGCATTTGTGTGTGGGCTGTACAGTTCCACAGAGATGTGGAAATGCAGAGGAAAGGACCATGAAGAAAACAAAGAGGGATCAAAGGTCTAAAATAAATCATCTCTGAAGAAAGGTTTGCAGTTAGTTACCACAGAGAAGACAGACTGAATTGAGATCTTCAGCAAAATTAAAGATGTATGCAGTAAGAGAGAAAATAAACCGGGAGGGAAAATTTCTCTGTCCATGATGGATAGGGCAAGCAGTGAATTCATTGAATTGCAGAAAGATTTGATTAAATGTTGGGAAGGGTAATCCTAAAATGAATAGTAAAACATTGGGATGCATCATCTGGCAAGCTTGGAGATTCATCATCGGTGGCCTTTAAAAACAGGTTAGACAAGTAACTGTCTAAACTGATGCAACGTAGTTCATCTTGTGGCAGAATGATAGACTAGGTGACCTTCGAGGAAACTTGGAGGCCTAGATTTTAGATGAGCTTCTCTTAATAGTTTTATATGAATCCCCCTTGCTCCCCCTATAGGTTTTGCTGGTAATTTTATTACTTGATCTGAAAGCTGTATTTGGCTTTTTTTTTCTGTATTAGAATTTGGAAAAGAGCTAGGGAAACTTTATTGTTCCAATTTGATGTTGGTTATATGCTAGTAGAAATCCAGTAAAAAAGCAGTGTTCTAACAATGCAGGAGAGGTGAGGGCAAGGCTGGAAGTTGGTTTAGCTCCATTATGTCCTGGAGTGGAAACTCAAGATCTGCTGGAGTCATGTGGATTTTATTAAGGTTGACTAGCTTCAAAACTTTTGGATGAGTCAAATATTTTTGAATACAGTAAGGATTTTTTTCTTTCGAGGTACAAAAGGAATGTAGCATGAATAATTAAATCTTTCTTACTACATACGGAAACAATGCTTGTGACCATTTAAAGTAGTTTTGCTTAAAATCAGCTTTCCTCAGTGAGATAATGTAGTGTGATTGGCACATGAGCTTGAAATCCTGTTATGAATGTTTCTAACACTGATCATATAATGCCGGTGTCTGAAGAATCCACAAGTGGAATTAAGAACTAAGTTTCGACTTTATTAATTCAGTGGTAAGGCTATTATTACCTCATTACATCTGCTCCACCAGTTATTTGTAGTTGATCCAGTATTACTGGTTATAGAGTGCTGTGGCACTGTGTAACACACGTCTCACTGTGTCCTTTCTCAATTCAGATCTCTGGTTTCCTTTCTGTGAGAAGGATGGAGACAGCAAAGCAAGGAGACCTCCATCTGCCTCTTTCTACCAACAAAACCTCTGGCTTTTAAACCTTCCCTCTACTCTGATCACTAGCACAATGTACCACGGAACCCATGTACCAGTAGTACCAGTACTACTGGTAAACGAGTAGTTAGTCAAGCCTGTGGTCCCTGTGGGGACTGTGAACTTAAAACTAGGCATTAAAAACCATGAAACTCACTGTTGGTAGGCTTAAACTCACCATCCAGTGATCCGTACCTTCACTACAAATTCTTTTACTAATTAAAGGAGGTCAACGTGAAGCGTGCTATGTGTTCTTTAAAGCTAATGATTTACAAATTGCTAAATATTTCCATGTTCCAAATCTGTTGACTGAACTACTTATGTAAGATAAGGCAATGATCAAGCTTTGATAACTTGGGACCTCAAGGAGGAAAATTTCTTTCCAACTCCAAAACCAGTTGGGCTATAGCATTTTATATTAACCCTCTTACACTTTACAAATGCAGATGGAGTCTGTGACCTTCTTTTTCACCCTGGTCAGTTGAGAAAATTGAAGTGGGCTGAAGATGCAGATGAAACCACTTTAGGTGAGAGTCGGTGAGAGTCCTTCAGAGTCAGGGAGATTTTGGCAAGTACAAGTTTTATGTTTCTGAAAATGACGCTGTTGTATGTACTTGCCTTTCCCTACAGTTCTGGGCAATTTCTTAAGATGTTCAAATGTGTTTCATCAGGGGTAAATGATAAGCTTCAAACAGTTTTCCTTAGGTGAGTCATTTGTCCTGTGACTTAAATGATTAGATTACAGACCCTACTCAGTTATTTTCCCTATGGCTTGATCTATTTCAAGCTATCCCTCATTTCTTTCTTCTTTCTTTTTCCCCGGTGATGCTAATTATAATAAGCATCAAGTGTGCACCAGGAGGTGGTTAATTTATAGCTTCAGCTTTGACTAGAAACCTTTACTGAAGGATTTTAAATAGCCTCCAGTCTCTGTGTGGGTGCAGCACAGCCTTTTTCACGTAGATTGCTGTCTTCTGTGCCTTATTTATTTATTTTCCACAGAGATCACTATCCCCAGCTTTCTCTGGACAATGCTATCCCCTACAGAAGGGTTAGCACAGGCAGCAGAGAGGGCAATTTCTGCCTGACAAAGCCACTGAGCTCCCTTCAGAAAAGCGGGCCACCTGCTTGACTGCTGCCTGCCTTTTCTGCAGGGTCGTGCAGCGGGTGCTCGGAGGAGGCTGGTCCCTCTGAAAGCTCTGGCTGTCCCTCCTCGCAGAGCCACCCGGTGGCAGCACCTGCCAGTCCCTGGCACCCACCACAGTGCCTGGACTGCCAGGTCAAAGGCTCTTTAGCAAAGGAGAGAGAAATCTCTGCTTTGTTCTTGTCTCCCCCATCTCCAAGGTTAGTATTGTCTTGGACCAGGTGACAATATGATTTCTCAGGAAACCGGAACTTTCTGTACTACGGACAGCGTGAAATAGATGCGATTGCTGGAGGTTGTTATACACAGGTACCTGAGGCACCTGTGCTGTGTGAATACAGCAATATTTTTTTTTTAAACACGTGGTTCCAGAGTAAGTGTGGTTTCTGCAGTGCCTATCAGTTGGGTTCAATTTTGGAGGCAAGTGCATTGATTGAAAATGTTGTGGTGCTAAAGCACCAAGCGTGTCTCGCTTTTAAGTCTGCTAGACCCAGTAGCATTCTTTGAAGATACAAGCAAAGATTGCTTCAGTACTGTGGAGAGCCGTTTGTGAGTGAACATGAATGACTTAAGTTTCCTTTTCTTCATCTGAGTTGGATTTGGGAATTACCATTCTGGAGGGTTTTTTTGCATTTCTCTTTAGTATATATTTTTGTACTGGAGTATAGCTGAACTGTCCTTACCAACGATGAAGCTGCATTGTGCTAGCTGCTTTGCAAAACAAAGAAACAAACAAATCAGGTATGTCTTGTGTTTCAGAGAGCTAATTCTCAAAGGCAATGAACTTTTCATACAAGAGGATAAAGTGGAGAAATGGAGCAGAAGGGTAAGGATATGGGAGAGAAAAGAAATCTAGTTCTACAGTAATGGTTTTTGTAACTATGAAATTCTGAATTAACAAGAGTTAGTTTTGTTTGTCCTCTGAAAGGATCTTCTTGTGACACCCAACAGAGTTCTGTTGTCTGGTATATACTGAATATGCATCTGTGATGTGGAACTAGAATGTCTTGCTTGCTACAAACTTCTGTTGAACTTGCACGTAGTCAACATGGTCTCTGTTGCAACCAGTATGTAGTCAGAAAGGGATTGTGAATGACATCTCAGTCTAAGTGAGAGAAGAAGATTGACGGGTAGAGTGCTGTGCATTTAAAGAAATGGAACAGTAGGTGACTGCTGGCCTTACTTCCAGAGATTATTTTTAGAAGTTTATTAGATCCATTGCTACTCTACAACTGTGAGGCAAAAGCAGAGGTGCAAACTGCCTGTCATTCTCACTAGTGGGAGGATTGGACCTTCCTTTGGTGCAAGTCCCTATTGCATTAACTTGGAAAAGGGCAAATGCAGATTTTTATTGATACTTTCTTTTTTTCCATGGGGCCAAACTAACATGAAATTACAACTTCTCTATTGGGGGAACTGGAATATGTTGACAGCATATTCCCCTTTCTGATACCGATGACAAGTCAAAGTGTACTAACTTTTCAAGATACAATAAGTCTTGATCTTCTCAAACAAAGTTTTATTTCTGTCTAGTAGATGAGGTCTAAAATTGTATCTGTGGATGTGGCCATGGTTGATGGCTTGGTGCTTTCCAGTGATCCCTGCTATGCGGCTGGAGTTGTACTCTGGTGTGTTGGGTTTTGTCATTGTTTGGATATGGTGGTTTTTTGTGGGTGTTTTGTTTTTATAAAAAAAGTGAAATGAACTTTTTTTTTTCCCTCTAAAAGAAAAGATCAGATTTGTAGAGGGTTGGTGGTTTGTTTTTTTTTTCTCTCAGTTAGTCAGGAGGTAAGCACTGTTCCGAGCTTGGTGAAATCACACCAAACACAGCACCATCCATCTCTGCTGTTTCTAATTGCAGTACTGGGTGCATCCTGAGGTATCTTTTTGTATGCAGAGCTCAGAGGTACAGTCTATAGCTAGAAACCATACATTCAGCACAATTCCACAGCAGCCCTGACTGACCCTGATTCACTGCTGATACTGATGCCTGCTGAGGTCTCCTATGCAGAATGTCCTGCGGATGGTTTTATAACCACACACAGGTTGAAGAAATTCTGTCTCCATGAGATTTCCATCTGTAGTAGTTTGACAGATGTAGTCATGCTCACCGTTGGCCTCCCTTAACATGGTAGGACAAGGGTAGCTGCAGTACCTGTAGTCCCACTGCATCCACGCCTAGGAATTTCTGGATGCTGTGTATCAGGTACCAGTGTTTGGAGGTTTTTTGTTCAATCGAGAATTTAACGGTGGTTTATAAAGCCCACTCTCCTGGAATAATAGGCAGAGTCAATCTCTTACAAATTAAGAGTGGTTGTACAAAATACGCTTACACGGTAGGAGTTGTATGGGATTACGTGTTGTATCTGCATGGATTTCAATCTTCTTATCCAGTTTTGCTTTTTGATTCTCATTTAGCAATGAGAGGGGCAGAATGCAAAAGGAGGAGCTGGAAGGTGTTCAGCAGCTTCTGGCTGTACGGTGCCTTTGTCAGGAGGTGATGCAGCCCTGTCAAGAGCTTGCTTAGAGCTGAGGGTTATTGTAGTTCAGTGACCTTCTTACTGGGAAGCTTCTCTCTTTGTAAACACTATCAATTGTGGGACACAAGCTATGACTCTAAGGCAAAATAATGGCAAGTTACAAGAAAAAATCAATCTGGGGAGACAGCAAATTGCCCTTAAATAGATGTTATTACCATAGTGCAGTTATTTCCTCTTGCATGAGAGGTGAATGGGAGAATTTAGTGTCCTGTAGGTTTTTTGTTGTAAGTTATGATTCTGTTTTTCCAACTGTCCACATATTTCCACTTGCCTTCACCATCTCTTCCCTGTGCCCACTTTCTTGCAAGACTTGGCCTGTTTGCTTCCATCCAGAGACCATTGGTTTGTCAAACTTGCAACAGCAGGACTGGATTAACTTTGAGATGGGATAGATTTACTTTTTAATAAAAAAATCAGTTGGCATTTCTTCTGCATGCAGGATCTCGGAGGTTCTGCTCACAGCTTTGTGTTTTTGGTGTGCTTTTAATGCCCACCTAAAACTTTTTTTGCAAACTATGTATGGTTTACATATGGACAAGAGAAGCCAAAGACTAAGGAACTGTTGTGGTGGAAAGAGACCCATGGGATTTCAGAAGAAGCAGTTGGCCAATACTGGGGTTTTTTGTTATTTTAGGGTTTGAAGCTTTTTCTAAAATACATATATTTGCATTTTTAATGTTAATTCTGTGGTTCGTTTGGTTATGGCTCATTGTTATGGATTTTCTTCTTTTCACAATAGCCTTCAAACCTGTTTTCTGGCAGCCATCTGATGCTTTAAAAAGTAACAGTAGCCTTTGGACTTCTGACTAGTTGATACACCATTGTAATTAATGTACTGCTGTACAGCAGTATCTAAAACTTCAAGGTTTTAGCATGGCACTGATGTTTGCCACAAAATCCAGTGCACAGGCACTTAAGGGCATTTTAACAAGTCTGATCTGGTATAATTTTTCTGTTTTTTCTTGTCTGTACCACATGCAAGCTACATGCACAGCAGAGGTTTGGGTTTTTCTTCTTTCACAGGGACTGGAGTCGTTACTAGATTTGTTAGTGCAGACATAGCCCTGAGCCAGTGATGCCTGATGCATTTTTAGCAATGCAGGGCTGGTGGGCTGTGCTCGCTGTCATTAATCAGCACAATAACAGTATAATAAATTACTTAGTCATGATTTTAATGCTTGCTATACGGTGTGCAGGATCTGCTGATTATTTCCCCCTTACTTATTCAGTGAGAGTGAGTCTGTATGCAAGATGGGGAGAAGCAGAATAGGCTTTTACCATCTCACTGTTATCCAGAGCACACGTTGTAGCTGCTCATAAAAGTGAGGGTGGCTAAGGGTGGTCTCATGTCACATGTTGCTGGGTGGTGATATGAGGCCTTTGGCTAATTAGCTAGCCAAATCAAGGTACTCCTTTCCCAGTGTATTTTGTTGCCTTTGTCCTGTTAGTAGGCTGCAGCCCAAGGGAATTCAGTTCTTATCTGAAGAAACAGAGGCCTTAGTGCCCTCCCGTGCTGATCCTTACGTACCATCCAGTTTGGTTAAGGCAGGGTTTTATCTGTAAGTGAATTAAAAGTGCTTCTGAAAGATATTTATTTTGGGGAACGTAGCTGGAATGTTGCTGTTGTCCAGTTTCCAGTTTTGTTGAAGCTGAATAAAAGCTCAGTTCTGGTTTGAGTGAAATAAGAAGCAGAGCAGTTCTCTATGAGCCAACTGCTCTTCTGTCATGTTAGCTGAAACAGATGTTGTCATTAAAGTTTAATTAGAGTGTGACTCACTTTTTAATGCAATGGCTAGAAGAGAACCAGAACGAGTTTTTGTACAATCTGCTAGGAGAATATGGAAACACCAGCTGAGATTGATAATCCTTTTAACAATAAAATACAAAAGCCACCTACTTTGGATTCCTGCATAGTAAGAATTAAGGCATTTCATTCAGTAATTCCTGGATCAAATTCATAATACCTGATTTGAGTCAGAATAATGTCCTATTGCAAGAATGGTATAAAAACAACAGATTCTACTCAGACATTCAGTGATCAGTTGAAAAGAAGCATCTTACTGATGGTCTAGCCCCCATAATTACCTTTGATCATGCGACAGGTTTCCATTAGGCTGCCCATAGCACATGTCATGAGAGAGAGACACCCTAACCCAGGTTTTTTCTTATCTGAATGCAGAGATGGAAACCAGGGGAAAGAAGGGATGCAGAGGTAAACTTCTTGCCCTCATGGCCAGTGAAAGTCAGTATAAAGTTGGTACTTCCCATGTGCTGTCAATTGGGTGAAATTTCAATTCCTTGTCAGGATCAGATGGGCCTAAGAAGTTCTGGCTTGGATTTCTTAGCAGTGCTTCCCACTCCTGCCCCCATTTAAGCTTTGTTCATTGGCAATATTGTAGTTAGCTCTATTGACTTTATCAAAGCTATAAAGATAGTGAGTTGAGCTTAAAATTCAAAAATCCATTAACCTGTCCTTCCAGCATTAAAGGGATGGGCTGGAGTCTGACATGAGCTATGGACTTTCTTGTGTTCAAGTTGAGACTGAAGAGTGTAGCAGGGTGGCGAGAAAGATGTTGTCACTGCATCCTCTTGTCCAGCAGCAGTTCTCCTGTGGAAGTATCAGACTTGGTGTGTGATGGGTGCAGCTCTGGAAGGGAGAGCCAAGAGGCAATAAGCTCACCCTGAAAGAATTATGCAAGTAGAGAATGACAGCATATTCTAAACACCCCATGCAAGCTGTTTTGGCAGTGACCTTGACCAAGTATTTTTATTTCTAGGCTGATTTAATCTAAATTGTGCTTCAGCCTAATGTATGACATTTGCAACTGTGTCTGTAAGACTGAAAATTAATCCAGTGGTGGTGGAGAGTGAAAGCAAGAAGGAATGCAGAGCTTTTCAGTGAGTGAATGGAAATTTGCGGCATGTCACATCTGTTTGCTTTCCTTTGGCACTCCCATCTCTGTACTGTGGAGCTCTGTGAAACTCCAGGGCTCCAGTACCATGTCAGGCAACAAATCCAGCCCATGCTTGGAGCTATGGCTTTCTGTTATGCATTTGTTCAAGAAGGCTGACTGTGGTTTAGCTTAACTCCTTTGGATACGTACCTTGTCGGCACTTGTGCGGTAGTTCAGTTTTATAAGCATGACAGTGTCCCTTTAAGTGGTGACAAGGAGGTACAGAGCAGAAATTCACATCTGAGGTATCTATTTTTGATGAGGAAAATAGAAGTGAAAAGGACTAGTATTTACTGGTGTGCACACACTGGTACTTGTACAGAAACATCCTGGTAGCGACAAGACTGCAGTCGCTTACAAGCCTTGTGAGAAGCAGAGAACGGCCATGATAATGCTGCCCTTTATTTTCCGTGCTGTTCAGAGCAGGCTCCCTCTCTACAGCCTCCCCTATGCTTCCCTTCCCTGTTGCCAGTGAAAAGCCTGGCTTTCTCTAGGCCCTTTAATATCCCCACTTAATTAGGAAGAACCATTTTTCTACTGGTTACAAAGCATCTCCGTCAGAACAGGAGCTTTAAATCAGTCCAAATGATTTCTAGTAGTTGTTGTCCATTGTGATTTTTTTTTTTCCTCCCTCTTGATCCTTCTTGATGTCGCATCTTGAAATTTCTGCTGTGCGTGATATTAACCATGGAAGACTAACAGTGTCCCTGGTAGTGCTGACAATGAGGATTGCAGCAGAAAATCAGGATTTTAAAGACTAATCTCAGTTGTTTAAACAAACACTTGTATGGACACTGTTGCAAAAATACTTCTAAATATCTGTTTATGTCAAGTGACTTCATTAGAAACTGGCTATATAAAAAAGAAATTCACCAGAGCTCTCATTTCTGTTCTGAAGGATCTCTAATAGGATTTTCTTTTTAACCTTTGCTTATGGAAAAGTGATTGAATATGTTCTTGAAACAAAAGTGGCAGGTGTTGGACACCTAACTAAGCCACCATGCAACGCTACCATAAATAGGCTTCATTTCACTGAACTCAGTGGAGACAAAATGAAAATATTGATGCTTCTAAAATAGATACTTAACATTTGACAAACTATTCCTTCCTTGAAAGCGGGCTTCCCTGAGTGTTTACCAGGATGTGGTGACTCTATTTGCCTTGACTTATCTACAGAGGACCTTCTGCTTTTTCAGCACTGCAACTACTGATTTCAACAGAGCTGCGTGGTGGTTGTGCTGAGTTCCTGCCGAGGAAGATGCTGATTGTAGGTCTGTGGTATGTGAAGTCCTTGCTTGGCTCAGCTAGCAGGCTTGAGGAAGCCATTGTTCGCATCAGGCGTCCTGCACGCCACTAAGGCAGCTTCAGGAAGAAAGACATTTCCATTTGCTTGTCTGCAGATTTCTTGTAACCCTATGTCAAATGGGAGAAGTGGAGAATTTTATTCTTAAATTAAAGGGCTAAATTTTCAATGCAGTTCTGGCATTTATTGTTGTGAGAGGAGTGAATTCTTTGCAAAGCCTTTTCGGGCAGGATTAGTTCTAGACATGATACATTTTCACCTCCTCCTGCTTTACCTGTTCTTTAGGTCTAAAATGTTCCAGTATTTTGTTTTTGTAAGGTAAGGTTATGGCACAAGCAGGAGTTGCCACATTAGTAACATAATCCTGTTACCTTTTACTTTTGGACTGTCCTTTGTTTTGTGTGTCATGTTCAGTTTTGTGTATAAACTGGCCCTCCCTAAAATGACTACAAGACCCTCTTGTTTGGTTTCTAGTTTCTGTTGCAATGATATCACATTCCTTTTGCATTTGTCAACACAGGAAATCTATTGCAAAATAGGATGAAATGGAAAATTTAAGATATGCACATTCCAGTTATACAGCAAGCCTAATTTTGGTCAGAATCCCTTACTCCACATTAAATAGAAATTCTGAAAGTTTACTTATTTCAGTTTATTTGCCAAAATTTCTTGAAATAATTTTACTGCTCTTTCAAAATACATACTTCAGAAATGAAAATCTGAAAGCAAGTTTGCTTCAAGATCCATGCTGAAATAAAACCCTCAATCCAAAACTGTCAAGACCCCTGAAAAAGGAAAGCTACCCTCTTTCCACCAAATTACTCTTCCTTTGCTGTGAGAGATCAGTGGCTGGCCGATGGTGGACTTCACAGCCTGCAAAGGGACAATGATAAATGAAACTAAACAGAGGAACTTCCCTAGATTTCAGGAGCATTAGGGATATGATATAGCGCTTTGAAATACTATCCAGTTTTTGACAAAGATATTTTGGTGTTTCTGGGCTTAAAGTGAGAATCAGAAGATTGGGCAAAATAACTGTGTTCCCCTTTTCCCCTATGCCACAAAATCCCCTGGGCTCCAACAGAGAGGTGTGACTCCTGTTTCCATTGCCAGCAACAATAAATTTGGCTTCCGTTTCAAAATTAATACTCACCTGATTGTAGTAATTTGTAGTTAGTAGCCTGTTTTCAGGACATGGATTGGAGTGATCAGTGGGATTGAACTTAACGGGATTTTCTGAAAATGAGAAGCCCCAGAGGTGAGGCTTTTCAATGCATGCCAGCTTGGGATTTTTATTTTTCCTTTTTATGTACTCTAATTATTTTCATGGTGCACCTTATTTTTTTTGCTCTGTTACTGAAGTACCATAATCCAAATGCAGACTCATTTCTATCATTATTTCAATTATTGCTCATACTGCAGAAAGACCTGCTCGAGGACTAGGACCTCACTAGCGATCTATAAAACATGATGGGAAGTCAGTAAGAAAGTTGCCCTGCACCCGTTACAGCCCATTCCCATTTCTCAGAGTACTTCCTCTGCCGGTCAAACTACTACACCAAGAGATTTGTTGCTTGCTATCTTTAGCACAGGAATCAGATAGCTCTGATTTTTGCAGATGAATTGCAGTTTCATGATAAAACCTGTTCTACTTGGAAAAACTCAGTAGCAGAATCACAATAGCACGGTTACTCGGTTTAGCTGTACCCTTCACGAGCAGCCTCTCTGCATGCCATTTCTGCTCCGTTAGTGCTGCAATGTCGTACCTGTACCAGTGTAGCTCTGCAGTAACTGCTCCCTGAAGGCAAATGCTTAAATTATTCCTCTTTCCAGCCCTCCTCATCAACAACCTTTTTATATTGGCTTATAATTTTTCTTTCGATTCAAAGTAATTATAAGAGGGGGAAAATGTCTTTCTAGTTTCTGAGTTACACTTTTCCCACCCACTTTTTTCTTTTTTTTTTTTTTTTTTTGTTTAATATATGTCCTGATCATAAATGTCACCTGCAGGGAAAATATGAGGCCTTTTCTAGGGTATTTTCTTAGTTCCTATGTAAAAGGACCCCTGTTAGCAGAGCTAACTGCCTACAAATAGGGTACCTATTATGGCACTTCAGAGTCTGAATGTTCTTACATGTAACTTCCAAGATTCCAATACAAAAAAAATAGGAAAAAGCATGTGGAGCTGCTCCCTCAAGAACACCAAAGTGAATGTCTTGAGGTCAGCGTGTTACTCAAAATTGCACGCTGCCTTGGCTAGTCATCGTGACTCTCAACCTCTTTGTGATAAATCACTGCTGACATATACAAGTATTTGACTTTTCTAGTCAACTCCCTGTGTTTTTCAGAGTACAATAATCGTGTTCTTTATCAGGAATAAAGTGTGGAAAAGGGCTGAATATAGTTGGCCATAGGGAGCTGTGTAAAATAAGAGCTTTTTCTCCACGATCTATATTAGTCTGCTTATGTTGATAGAGTTGTGTTACAGCACTGCAATGTAGAGAGTTGCAATGTAGGGACCAGGTTCATAATTTGAATATTGTGATTTAAATAAAAATAGATCCGCTTTAATTTAACACATTTCTTTTCATTGAGGAATCATGGAAATATTTGATCCTTCTGATGGTTTTATGTAGCTGTTTTATTTGCATTTTTAATTGGAGAATAAAAGGGGTTTGACTTGGATTTACACCTTTCCAACAGGCCTGAGAAGTTTTTTTAACCTATAATGTGAAAAGAAAAAATATCTGTGCAAAATAATGACATTTTCATTGGAGTGAAATATCCTAACATTTCTTGGCCGTGAAACTTTTAATGAGGTCACATCTTTCTGAAAACTGCAATTTGTCTGCATGAAGTGTAGGTTTGTTCAAATCCTTCAGACCTCCTTAAAATGTCATGGTTACAATAGTACATTTATTTAAAGGATATTTTTATACAAAAAAGAAAAAAAATAATGCTAGTAAGCTGTGTTTTCACAAAGAGAAAAAAAATAATGCTAGTAAGCTGTGTTTTCACAAAGAGAAAAAAAATGCCAACAACTCAGATTAGGGGGAGGACTTTGGTCAGTTTATATGTATGTCCTTGTGTGCTGTAGATGCATCTGTTCATATCCTAGTGGGGTCTGGGCGGGTTTGGGTGTTAATTCAGAGAACAGGAAGGTGCACGCAGTGGAGAATCACAGGCAATTTCCTTGTCTCTCTCAGGCATATGTTGGGAAGTGCATCAGTCTTCTGTACATTTTAGCACGTCGTGCAGATTTGGTTTCATGCCTGTATGCTGCTTGTGCTAGAGAGGCATGAGTAGGAGATGGTTTGGAGTGGAGTTTTTTTATATTCATATATATGTATGGATAAGGGGCTGGGCATTTTAGTAAACAACTGCTTTCAACAAAATAATTCAAGAATCACTAAAGTGCATCACAAGACTCTCTTAGTGACTTGCGAGGAATGTTGTAAAACAAATTAAAGAGGCCAGAAATAAAAACTTGTACATGTTTTAAGGAAATAGCAGGACAGGACAGCAAAACAGCTGGTTTTGCCTGGGGCTTGTTCTTTGCTAATTACACAATCTTTGTGTGCAGCTTTTTAGCCTAGTGTTTGGGGTTTGAGTGTAGGGGTTTTTCTTGTGTTTTGGAGTGGTGAGTCTTTTGTTTTGTCTCCTGTTTTAGTATCTGCTTGTACTAAGAGCCTTGAATCAAATACACTTAGGGGTTTCTGCCTGTGACTTGGGGAGAGACAGATGGATCTGGGCTTAGAAGCACGTCTGTATCTGTCATTCTTAAAACTGCTTCACCATTTAACACACAAGCTCTCAAGCTCAAAGTCCTTACGTAAAGGTTTACTCGTATACTTACACCTTCTAAATTAGCCAGTGGTCAGCAAATTCAACTGTCCTCTGAAAACGCGGAAGAGAAGTTCCAGGTCTGTGAAAATCTTTGCCTTAAAACATCCTGCCAGCAGTTCTACCTCGGCCTTTATGTGTGATAGCCAACATATCTCAGATGATCTCAGCTCTCAGGGGAACATAAGAATAGAGGCATTCTCTGCGTGCATGAGTGGTTAGAATAACACTGTGCTTAGTGATCAAATGAACAATCCCTTTGAGCTTTCGAGATAGTACCCCCTCTCACAGGGCATGGGAAAGCATCGCTTTAACAATTATGCAACAACAAAGCACAATAGAATCACTGGTTGCCATGATTTCTTTCGGAGGAGGAAAGTCAGAGTTTGTACGTTACCTTGTCGTTACAATCTCAAATTAAGCCACTTTGGCAGTCAAGGAAGGCACCCTAATCTGTTGCCAGGTCCCTGGTGTGGGTGGAATAGGCTGATGCACAAATAAGCGTTCAAGACTTTCTGCGTATTAACACAGATTTTTGCAAAGATGTCACCTGCTTGGTGCTTGGGTTTTTTTCTATCCCTTTTCTGGCCTATCTGCTTTGCATTAATTAGTTTAAAAATCCTCCTGGTGTAAACAGAACCTGTACTACTGACCGTGCCTTTCTTACGCTCTGGGTGTTTCACCAACCTAGTGGTCTTCCTATTTACTGGGAGTTAATTCCGGTGTGCGACTATCCTATTTTCCTTCTGTCGTCCACTTTTGCTTACCAACAGTCTTTTCCCTGTGCTTTTCTCCCCATATTTTCTTCTCACCTACTGCTCCATTTCTTTCTGCCAGGCCTTCTTCAGCTGCATTTGCATCCTCCCATCTGGCTGGTTCCTTTTTTGTCTTCATTAATCTCTTCTCCTCTTCATGGTCTTCCTTTTCTGCAAGGGATCAAAACTACTTCAGCTACTTTCTAGTGGCTACTCTGCCCACAAACACCCGAAGTTCTCCTTCTGTCGAGCTTCTTAATTATTAACCTGGATGTTACAACCATGCTACACAGTGTTAGCCAGTCCATCTCTCTTCTTGCATCCCTGAACATCAGAAAAATGAAAAGAAGACAATAAGTTCCATATGTTGAGTCAATTTTAAAGTTATTTTGATTTTCATTTTTTGAATTTGATAAATACAAATGCCTTTCATTCTTTGTAGTAAGCTGACAGGATATAAGCTGCATGTGAGATGCGGCGAGCCCTCTGCCAACAAATATTCCTGCCTTGCCCAGATGAATACTAGTGAGATGACCTGTGTTAATAGCACTGCTCGGGGCTGTTGTGTCCTTTCTGCTGTGATAACAAATTCTAGTCAAAATTTGAAACATTTTATGCAACAGGAGGTCCTTGAAAAAGAAGGTTTCTCTGAAAAGTTTTTTTTAACGAATTATGCTGTTTTGTCGTAAAAGTCCTTGTAGTCAGGGGCTCTTTAACCAGATTTTGGGCCTGGGATACAGAGTCAGAATCAGTAGAAGTCTGCTACCTTTCCAAACAGCAGAATAACTTATAAATATGGCTCTAGGTAAATTCTGTTTCAAGTTGGTCACGCTTTCCAGAACTTAAAATACTGTCTGCACTGAATGGCTTGTTTGTTTTACAAGTAGTAGAAATCTAAATGTCAGTTGCAATAGGAATATGACCTACTGGCTCATCTGTTTACTGGACAGAGGGGGTTTATTTGTAGTTGCTTACAGAGCAGCAATTTTTAATAATTTTGAAATTATGTCTGAGGAAAAAAAGATACTTCTGCTATAAAAATGCCACTGAAATTTTTGCATCCTGAAGTACATTTCATAGACCACAAATCCCTTGTATATTGCAATGCACAGATCTTAACTTACTATGATTGTCGCTGCAGTCACTACTACTATAATTAACGGAGTTATTTTGGTTTTATGGTTATTAACACAATTTTTGTTAAATGGTTGCAGCAAATGCATGGCATCCCTGAAAAGCTGAAGCTTTAAGAAAGCAGTGCTGGCTTGCTGTCAGTCTTATAAGCACGTAATAGACCATTTGGCCAGCGTACAATGGTTGAATGTATGTCTTTGAAAGGCAGAGGAATTAGCTAACCTAAGAACTTTTAGAAATGTTAAGTAAATCTGTTTTGTTCAGTTTCAGAATTCTTTGCTTTGAATCTGAAAACTAATAACAGTGCCAAGATTTCCTTGTTATATATTATCTGTTCTGTATTCTGTGTTTTGGGTATTCATATTACCTAATCTCTTCATTGTAGATAAAGAAGAATAAAACTAGAAGACTGGAAACTGCATTTACATACTTTAAAAATGTGTTTACATTTTTTCCTGGTGCAATGCCCATGGCTGATTAAAATCTCAAAAAAAAAAGAAAAAAAAAAAAAGCTATGATCTTAAGCAAAATAGCTAGTTCTCTAGCCGAAATGGGCTTAAACTTAGTGTTGATATTCCTTGTGTTAGAGTTTTATGGGCTTTTTTTTTCTCTTTTCCCTTTTCTCCGTGCTAATTAGATCGATGCCGACAGCTTACCGTCTTTGGACCAAATCTGCATGTAGTCTGTATTATGTCCTACTCTACTTCAGAGTCTGTCGGTGCTGTTAAATCCAGCCAAATCAGGCTGACAGGTGCTTGCAGCTTCCTTTGTCTGAAATCGAGCTCTGTGCAGATTGAGATGTTTGTAGTCTGCACTCTAGTGAACTAGTTGATTTAATGAGAACTTTGTTCAAGTGCATAAAGGTTAAGTATTTTTTCATAGAAAAGTGATTGCTGTGAGTTTCCTGTGTTGTTCTATTTTGCTTAAAATTAAAGTCTAGGTTTATTCAAGCAGAGAGTCTTGCAGTGGAATTTTTGTGATTTTTTTTTTTTTTTTTGTGGACAAAGATGAAGACTAAACCTATTTTTAAGTTAGAAGCACAGGATGTCAAGTGGGTAGAAGCAGCTTTTGGCTTATGATATTTTTACACTTGGTTTTTCTCTTTCCACTTTCAGTTGAGGCATCATCCTGCAGAATTCAAGACTTTACTGTGCTCTTTGGAGGCTGGATTACTCTGCCCAACATTAAAGTTTTGAAGTAAAGCTCTGCTCTAATTTAAAGTAGATCATTAGCGAAGCCATCTTCCGCAGAGGCCATTCACACAGAC